>NC_084886.1:30010153-30117653 GCF_958979055.1 Alnus glutinosa
AATTCCATGTGGATTCGACCTCGCACTTGCACATACATTGTATTGCGAACAATTTGTGTGCTTGCGAGTATTAAAATTTGCACATCAGCTACTTTTTCTCAGATTATGGATGCATTGAATTCTCTTCAGCGAGAAGTCAGCATTATTGGTGTCAAGGTTGAGTAGTGCTAGATCGACATCAAAGAATGCCTCAAGCACTTTGAGCCACAGAATGATGATGATGATTGAGTGCTGTGATCACTCATTTTTTTAGTTGTTTTTAAACTTCTATTTATTTGGGATATACTTTTGAGACACTTTACTTTTATCCTTGTTATTTTTGGATATAAGTACTAATTTTCTGTGGTTTTTAATACTTTGCTTACACTTTGTCCTTTTGAGACAAATATATGGAGTATTTTTAATTTTTGGATCAGGATTGTATTTTTAACTGGTCAAGTGAACTTTGTTCCAGAATGGCTAAAAGGGGAGTTTGTTAGTTTTATTGGCTATATTCTGTTGACAAAACACTACCATGTAACTGTGCTGCTATAACAGGGATGCCGTAATTATTCAGAGTCTTCATAATATTTAGGGATTATTTCCAATATGGAAAGGGCCTTAATATGACAATTATCTGCGTCACAAGTATGAAGAAGACGATTTTTGGATTCCAGGAAGATTCTACGTAGTTTACAACTCAGCAAAAGTCTGATCCCTAGTTGCTGTCCGAACGGCCCAGTGACACGTCCGGACTCCCCTCAGTGTTCGAGAAGATTCTGACAGCTCAGCAAACACAGTTGATGAAGACAGCATACAACCGCCCGGATGCTAGGGCAACATCATTCAGAGGCGGAGACTGAAGTTTAATGAAGAAACGTGTGAAACGGGTGAAAGAAGTCAGTTGTTGCTTGCCGTCCGGATGCCCACTGTCTAGGTTCGGACGCCACCCGGAGAACTCTGAATCAGAATTGTATTAGGTCTTCTAAAGCCTACAAATAGAGGTCTCTAGGCATGTATTCTTTAGTGAATTCAGTACTGAATTCCGTGTTTAGGGAGAGATTGTTAGATTTGCTAACTTTCTTAGGGTGAAGTCTAGGTTAGGGAGAGGAGCCCTATGCTAAAGAATTCCATTGAATACCTCTTCAAGTAGGAGACCTGGTTGGGAAGTGTTCACATATAGGTACGTGTCAGAGTTCAAGGCACGAAGAGATAAGGATCACACTCGGGAAATAAATCCTTTAAACGGAATGTACCTGCTCTGATACCAATTGAAAATTATTGGACTTCTAATTTATCAAGTGTGGGCAATAGTGTGCAACAAGATATCAAAATGCAGAATTAAAGGAGACAGATATTTTGTTGAAAAAGTGAAAACTCAGTTAAGAGAAAAACCACTCCGGGGCAGCCAAACCCAGGATATCCACTATTCAAAAGACAAAGCTAGTTAAAAACCAGTAGCACTCAAATACTCTTATGCAGTGGTCGTACCTTGAACTCTAACGTGTAACCCAACCAAGTCACCTACTTGAAGGGGTCTTCAATGGAATCATTTACCTTAGGGCCAACCCCTAAGATAGACTTCAATTCAGCGCAGCAACAGCACACAACGGTAACGGCTTGAGAGAGATCAACTTAGCACAATAACTCTAAAATATAACTCTCTAAGCTCTACAGAATTCAATACCGAATTCTTACAATTCTCAAGCCTAAGGGCCTCTCTATTTATAGGCTGCAGGTTCAAATGAGCGTCTGGCTTGAAATACTTAGGCGTCGTCCAGACGGTAGACATAAGGCGTCCAGATGGACAACTGTTTGATCGGCTTTCCTAATTTCGCTGAAATTCTTTCCTGAATTGAGCCGTGTCCGGACGATGTTGCGCTGTCGTCAGGACGGTCGCACGCAATTTCCATATCAAGGCTTGGTGCGTCCTGACCATGACATTTGTCGTCCAGACGGTGAATTTGATGCATGCAATTTCCATATACGAAGCTCGTGCGTCCGGACCAAGAAGACCATCTTCCGGATGTCTGAATTTTGAATGCGCGACTTGCCTTATGAATGAGCGCGTCCGGACGGGAATCCACATCGTCCAAATGGTTGCAACTGTCTTCCCATATCTGCGTTTTTGAAAAGAAATCCCATAGCTGATTGAACACTGAGTTGTGTCCGGACGTGTTGTCGAAACGTCGAGACGGATGCAAGCTTGAACAGTTCGAAGCTTCTCGACACAGGGGAAGGTCCGGACGGAAAGTTCTCGTCATCCGGACGGATGATGCTTGGATAGTTAAGCGTCCGAACGAATGCAAGGGATCCGATTTCTTTGACTTGGAATCTGTGCAGAATCTTCTAGAAACATATCTCTGAAGAAGACTTCTGAAAACTGACTAAACCCCTGATTGAAAGCATCATTATTTATGTTACTGACTGATGAGTGTCCAAGCGTTTCACTAGGCCGTTTGGACGATAAAATTGGGATCCGACTTTTACTGAGCTATAGACTTTGCAGAGTCTTCTTGGAGTCTGAAAATTCCTTCTTGACGCTTGTGACATTGATCTTGTCATAATAAGGCCATTTCCATATCAGAGAAATAAACTCTGAATATTTGAAGACTCTGAACTGATAAGGCATCCATGTAAAATCAGCAACAGTACATGATAGTGATTTTGTCCAACAGAATGCAGCCAACACAAAAAGTAACATTGTTGATGAAACCTTGGCTAAAATCTTAAAATAAAAAATATTAATAAATAAATCATCAATTTGAATACTCATTGAGTAACCGGACCTCTTGTCTCACTAAGCATTGAGCGTTCGTGTAAAGAGATGAGAAATTCAATTTGGTTGATTGTATGGCTAGCTTGATTTCGTAGACTTTTTTACTTGAGTACTTAAGCCCTTAAAGATGTCTCTACATCTAATGCCCTAAAACCATCTGGTTTGGGAGTCACTGGCCCAACATTTATTACATAGGTCAATTAAAAAGTTTAAGGGAGTCAAGCATTGCACAACCTACACTTAAATAAAAATTAAAAAAAAAAAAGAAAGAAAAGAAATTGATTTAAGCCTTGGTTGTTTTCATCTGGCAAGAATTCTTATGAATTTTGGGGTGCACAAGCTTTGAGAAAAATTGAAACATCATGAGTCTAGTATGTTAATCTCACTTTGCACATATTGTAGCATGTGTTGTCTCAATTTTCCAGCTATGAGTTGAATGATTTATGATGTCTTGATGATGTGATTGTGATGTTCACCTTGTTAAACCTACTCATAATGTATTAACCATGTGTTTGTGTGGAAATCCTTGTTTGTCAACAGCATAGTGCTTCAATGTTTGTGGGTATCATTTCTGGCAAACTCTCACGAGACTTCACTCGTCCACTAGGGAGTCCTAGGGGTTTAAAAGGCTTGTTGCAACCACTAAATGCAATCGTCTCTCCCACGACAGCGAACTTATGTTTCTTGCTTTGGTTTTATTTTTCATGTTGTTTTGCTAAGGAACTAGGAAAATGTAAGTTTGGGGGTATTTGATGAGTGCCAAATATTGTATATTTGGACCCCTTAATTCACATTTGTTAAACCTTTAGCTTTGTTATTTTTTAATGTTTTTGGTTAGTTTTTGTATTTTTAGTATTTTGCAGATCATTGAGAGAAAACATCAGTTTTAAAGTGAAAAATGCAGAGTTTTGAAAGAAAGTACACTTTGAGAAGACTTAGATGATGTAGTTATGTTTAACCAAATCAATGAAAGGATTAAATCAAATAGGATTAAATTTCACGTTCTACACAAGTCATAGTATTTTGACCATAACTTTCAGCTCAAGTATCGTATTAAAGTGAAATCAGTGGCATTAGAAAGCTAATTCAAAATACTACAAATCATTGAAAAATAAAATTTTCCTAATCCGAACCTTTTTCTATGTTATAAGTGCCCCGTAATATAAGAACGCGAATTTCCTTGCTCTTGGCGGTTGCAAACACTCCAAACCCTAGCATTCTTTTCTCTTATTAGGGGTTTTGCAGGGTAGAGGTGCCATTTTGATAATATGGGGCTTGACCTAATGTTTTGCTATAAAAACCCCATGATAGGCACCACTTAGGACATATTCCAACATTGTACATAGTGGCAGCTAGGTTCTTTGGCTTTTATTTTTATGTTCTCAATAAAAGTTAGTATTTTGTTTTTAGTAATGAGAGACTACGTCTACAACTAAAGTTGAAGATGAAGCCTCGTCATTGATTAGATATCCTGTTTTCATGTTTTGATTCGTATAATCCGAATGTATGTCCATTTCAATTCAATTAAAGGATTAAAATTCTTTTAATTGATTTTTTTTTCGATTAATGTATGTGTAAACACTGGATATTCAATATGTTTCATCCAACGGATACCTTGAATCTTTTGATTTATTTTGGATATCCATTGTGATTTGTTAATCAAACAGATACATTGGATGGTTTTGAATTAAATTGGATATTCATTGTGATTTGTGGAAATGATGGATTCATTGAATTTTTCAATAGGTAATTTTATAAAAATTAGAACATGCATAGGATGTATGAAGAAACATGAAAATATGTGCTTTGATTTAGTGAGGTGGATTCTAAAACCTTAGTGTTTTTTATTAATTATTTTTATTCTATTTTACTTTTACTAATTGTTTTCCATCAAAATACCAAAAAATTGGAACTAGGTTAAGATAGAATTAGTTTAAATAGAAATTAATTTTTGCAACGCAATTCGTTGTGGATTTGACCTCGCACTTGCACATACACTATATTGCAAACGATTCGTGCGCTTGCGAGTATTAAAATTTGCACAACGGCAAGCAACCGTTCAAACGCTAAGGCTATACCGTCTAGATTCGATGATTAAAGATTAATGAAGAAACGCGTGAGGTCGCATAATTTGAAGTTTGTTGTTGTTCGCCGCCTGGGCACAGCTTAGAGAACTCCGAATCAGACGTGTATTAGGTTTTCTATAGCTTATAAATAGAGGTCTCTAGGCATGTATTATTAAATAATTCGGTACTGAATTCCTTTGTACTAAGAGAGGGTGTTTAGGCAAAAATAGAGATATTTGCTAGCTCTCTTAGGGTGGTTCTTGTGTGATTTGATCATCTTGTGAAGTCCAGCTTAGGGAGGAGCCCTAAGCTAAAGGATTCCATTGAAGACCCCTTCAGGTAGGAGACTTGGTTGTGAGGCATTCATGTATAGGTACATGTCAGAGTGCACAGTATGACCACTGCATAACGGATATGTGAGTACGAGTGCTTTGTTACTAGTCTTGTCTTCTGAATAGTGAAAATCCTGGGTTTGGCTGCCCCGGAATGTTTTTCTCTTAACTGAGTTTGTTAACTAAATATCTGTCTTCTTTAAATTCCGCATTTTGATATTTTGTTACACAATTGATCACACACACATGATAAATTAAAAGTCTATTATATTTTTCACAACCTTAAAAATGTGATCTACGCGTGAGGATCTACTTTTTGACCGATTGTTTTGAGGTAAATCCTTAAACTCGTATTTTTGTGATTTTTGATTAAATCTTGTAAAATGTGAGTTTAATCTTGATTGTTCTCTAGGTTTTGTGCTATTTGGAGCTTGCAAAAATTCCTCAAACTCCGGGTAGTGTTTGGGTGAACTTTGGGTAAGTTTCATCAAACTCTAGATTATGGGTATTTGGTTTAAATGGCATTTTTGTAAAATTAACCCTAAGATTTTCCTATGGGTTAGTGTTATTGTAGTTGGGTTAGTGATTAATGTTAATGGGTAGGTGTTTGGAACCCTTAAAATTTTATGGGTATTCCAACGGTGTAGCTCTTGAGCGATTCAAGTGCTAATTAGAGTGGTCTTAGTTTAAAATGCTAAATGGGTAGCAATGTGTTATATTTTTAGTGATACATTTCGGGTTGAGCTTAGGAGTTTATTGAGAGCAAATTGTCTAAGCTGCCGCAGTGAGTATTCTACTCACTGAGAAAAATACTATTTTTATGTAATTTATAGAAATGCAAATAATATATGTTTTTCTTATCGAACCGACGTTATGTTAAAAATATATATTTTGGATGATTTAGGTTTCAACTACATGGATTGTCTCTATCTGTCTTGTTTTGCTTTTGCTTCTGGATTTGCTTAATGGGGTGTGTCTTATTCTTTATCTAAGAATAATCAATGATGTTGGTACAGTTTCCGATACGGTGACATGTTGTCTTGTGATTCGTTGCCTTCCTTGAAATTAACTCTCCTCGTAATCTGCAAAATAATAAACGACTCGTCGGCTCGTGGGGGTGCCGACCATACCCCTACTGCGATGCCTAAGTCAATTCAAACTATTTATTTTCTGGAGAGTATCCATAATCTCAAAGCTTAGAGAATCTGCCCGTTAAAAATACCTGACGTAGTAGTCTTATTTATAGGCTCACAGTTCACAGTTATAAAACTGCTAGAATGAGTCTGAGTCCTAGATCACATAGTCTTTAATCTTATCTTCATAGAATTTGAATTGGGTAGTAGAGTCCAAACTGGATATGACACTACCTCTTCAGTTGATGCCATACTATTAGGTACCTTATCCCATATTTGATAAAAGTCTTATCTTGATATACTCGGGATATGTGTCTTTTTGGAGATAACGGATGGTCTTTTACTTAGGTCTAATCTGGCCGGGCCGACCCGATGGGTTCGGCCCACGTGTCTTTGGAGCCAATTATTTCTCCAACAGTTACCCCCCTAATTCTCTTATTTGAATTTAGAATGTAGGAGAATTAAGTACCTCAATTTCTGAATTTGGATCTTCCATAATCTGTATCTGACAATTGTTGCCTCTTTCAAAGTAATTATGGCGAATAGTGCCTTGAATCTCTGGATTGGAGTGGCGTCTGACCTGATGAATGTCAATTCAATTCTTGGACACTTGTGATCTGTCATAGTACTAATAGCAACTCCCCGTAGATATCTTCTTCATAAGTGCCTCTACATAATATTGTCGGCCGGGCCAAAGTTGTGAAGATTATCTCCTACTCTCGGTAGGGGATGGATCGGACCGATGTAGTTGATTTCACCAAGATTGTGGTGAAATGCCACTTTGAGAGAACACTTTGCGTACAACTTTCCTGAGATCAAGGTTTTGTCTGACAAAAAAAGGGTAAACCGTTGAAGAAAAAGGCTTAACATACCCGAAGCTTCTTCATCGGTAGTGCTTCGTAGACCGCTTCCACAAAAATATCTCTTGGCGGCTTTAGAGGCTCAGACTAGCGCTGAGGCTTTGGTTGTCCGAGACTTTCAACGACTAGGGGCTTTTGGTGGCCCGAGGTTTTGTGCTTGGCGTACCGAATCTTCTAATCTAAACACCATCTAGCTTGGTCTCACCTGTGAATATCTTTATTTTTGAACTTTGCAATGTTTGAATTCTTTTTTATGGAAAAACTTTCCATAACAAATCAATTCTCACTTATCCTCTAATAACCTGAACAAACAATCAGTTTGCGTAAGTTAACTCCGAGGAGGGTAAGAAAAATCTTTTGTTTCAAAAATCTTTTTGTTTCGACCTCCGGGACTAGGAGGGAAAAATCTTTTTGTTTCAACCTCCGGGACTAGGAAGGAAAAAATCTTTTTGTTCCGACCTCCGGGACTAGGAGGGAAAAATATTTTTTTCTGCCTCCTTGACTAGGAGGGAAAAATATTTTGTTTTGAACTTCGTGACTAGGAGGGAAAAATCTTTTGTTTTGAGCTCCGTGACTAGGAGGGAAAAATCTTTTTGTTTCAACCTCCAGGACTAGGAGGGAAAAAATCTTTTTGTTTCGACCTCCAGGACTAGGAGGGAAAAATCTTACTTTGAGTTATCCTCTTTAACTTGAACAAACAATCGGTTTGTGTAAGTTATGACCAAGAAGGATAGGAAAAAATCTTTTAGAAGCGATGAACTTACTTGGTTATTTTTTGTAGAGGTGATATCCCCGTATGGTTTGTTATAGGGGTTGTCTCCCCGTAAGGTTTTGTTGTAGGGGTTGTCTCCCCATATCTTTGTCCGAGCTGCTCCTGAGAGATCTTAATCTGAGAGCTTGGTGTAGCTTTGGTGATTTTCCCTTTGCATAAGCTTTAACTTTATTGAGCTACCCCCATAACTTTAGTCCACGACCATGGGCTAAGTCGTTCGAGTCGGATAGTCAGGTCCTCTTGGTATCCTGGACGATGGTGTAAAAGAGATCTCGGAGTTCGGAGTGAGTCTCGGGGCTTCAACTTGTAAATACTTGAACTTTCCTTTTCAAATGTATCTTTTCTTTTTCATGTAAAAAAATTTTTTTTGTAATGAACAAAATTTCAATGTTAATGAATGGAAGTCTTGGACATTTTGACTTTCACTTTCCTTATCTTTTTAGCCGTAGAACATTATAATTTTTCAAACTGAATTGAACATCTTTACCTGGAAAAAAGTTTGAAGTTTCTCACTCAAAAACTTCTTCCGAGACATATCTCGGTTTCTTATAAATCTTACTTTTTATACTAGAGTTACCCCCAAAACTTGAACAAACAATCGGTTTGTGTCAGTTTTTCCGAGGGAAGAATTGGTCTAATTTTTTGAAATTTAAGCTACCCCAAAAATTTTGAACAAACAATCGGTTTGTTGAAAAATTTTACAGAGGAGAATAGAAAAAACTATTTGCATCAAAGTGTTGAGTCTTACTTGATGATTTTTAAAGGGGTTTTATCCTCATACCTTCCTGAAGCTTTACCTTCCTGAAGCTTTATCATTCTGAAGCTTTGTCATCCTAAAGCTTTATCTTCCTGAAGCTTTATCTTCCTGAAGCTTTATCTTCTTGAAACTTTATCATCCTGAATCTTTACCTTCCTGTTTACCTTTCTGAAGCTTTAACTTTCTGAAGCTTTATTTTTCTGAAGCTTTATCTTTCTGAATCTTTATCTTCCTGGATCTTTCCTGAAGCTTTTATCATTCTGAATCTTTCCTGAAGCTCTGTCATACTGAAGCTTTTTCTCCCTGAATCTTTGCCTTCCTGAATCTTATCATCCTGAAGCTTTATCATTCTGAAGCTTTACCTTTCTGAAGCTTTATCTTCCTAAATATTTGCCTTCCCGAATCTTTATCTCCCTGAACCTTTACCTTCCTAAGATCTGTCTTCCTAAACCTTTACCTACCTGTTTGTTTACCTTATTGAACTACCCCCCATAACTTCAGTCTGCGACCGCAGGCTAAGTCGTTCGAGGTGGGTAGTCAAGTCGCTGAGCTTTACCTTCCTTTCTGAAATCTTTGTAACCTGTAAAAGACTTTATATATTACTGAAATGAAATTACTGAATTGAAATCTTAACCTTTCAATTTCCTCATCTCTGAATTTAGATGATCCATACTCATAGCATCTGGAGACCCCCAACCGAGGGGTTTCTTGTCTTGGTATCCTTTCCATAACCCTTTCGGGTCGTCCGAGGAAGGAAGTCTGGAGGATTCTTCCTTGGGTATCCCTTCCATAACCCTTTCGGGTCGTTCGAGGAAGGTAACCTTATCCTGGGTATCCCTTCCATAACCCTTTCGGGTCGTTCGAGGAAGGAAACCTTATCCTGGGTCTCCCTTCCATAACCCTTTTGGGTCGTTCGAGGAAGGTAACCTTATCCTGGGTATCCCTTCCATAACCCTTTCGGGTCCTTCGAGGAAGGAAACCTTATCCTGGGTATCCCTTCCATAACCCTTTTGGGTCATTCGAGGAAGGTAACCTTATCCTGGGTATCCCTTCCATAACCCTTTCGAGTCGTTCAAGGAAGGAAACCTTATCCTGGGTATCCCTTCCATAACCCTTTCGGGTCGTTCGAGGAAGGTAACCTTATCCTGGGTATCCCTTCCATAACCCTTTCGGGTCGTTCGAGGAAGGAAACCTTATCCTGGGTATCCCCTCCATAACCCTTTGGGGTCGTTCGAGGAAGGTAACCTTATCCTGGGTATCCCTTCCATAACCCTTTCGGGTCGTTCAAGGAAGGTAACCTTATCCTGGGTATCCCTTCCATAACCCTTTCAGGTCGTTCGAGGAAGGAAACCTTATCCTGGGTATCCCCTCCATAACCCTTTCGGGTCGTTCGAGGAAGGTAACCTTATCCTGCGTATCCCTTCCATAACCCTTTCGGGTCGTTCGAGGAAGGAAACCTTATCATGAGTATCCCTTCCATAACCCTTTCAGGTCATTCGAGGAAGGAAACCTTATCTTGGGTATCCCCTCCATAACCCTTTCGGGTCGTTCGAGGAAGGTAACCTTATCCTGGGTATCCCTTCCATAACCCTTTCGGGTCGTTCGAGGAGGAAACCTTATCCTGAGTATCCCTTCCATAACCCTTTCAGGTCGTTCGAGGAAGGGAGTCGTGTAACGATCCACCCCCAATGACACAATATTGTCCGCTTTTAGCTCCCCATATCAGACTTCCCAGGAGGTCACCCATCCTAGGATTGCTCTCGCAGCGGCTCGCTTAACTGCGGAGTTCTGATAGGTTCATTGCCATCACGGCTTTAAAACGCGTTGTGTCATATAGGGTGCATTTATACATATAAGCACATCCTCATTCCCAGGCGATGTGGGACGTCACAATCACCCCCCCTTGGGACCCAGCGTCCTCGCTGGCGACCCTCATGGGATCACCCCATTCTTGGCATCCCAGCGAGTGCCCGCCGGCAACTCTCTTGGGCTTGTGCACGCTCCCACCATCTCAGGCTGGGCAATGGCTCTGATACCATTTGTAACGATCCACCCCCAATGACACAATATTGTCCGCTTTTAGCTCCCCATATCAGACTTCGCAGGAGGTCACCCATCCTAGGATTGCTCTCGCAGCGGCTCGCTTAACTGCGGAGTTCTGATAGGTTCATTGCCATCACGGCTTTAAAACGCGTTGTGTCATATAGGGTGCATTTATACATATAAGCACATCCTCATTCCCAGGCGATGTGGGACGTCACAAGTCGGGTGTGTCTTCATCTTTGTTGATGTAGCTTGATCATCTTTGGAGAAGTTTGATGAAGAAGTTCTTTTACTTTGTCCCAGACTGCTGCTTTATTCTTAGCAGAGATCAATCAATACCTGGGGACTGTCTGTTCTTCCTTGCTCTCGGTGTTGGACTAACTGAGAAGTTTCTTGCCTTGATATCCTTCCCATAACCCTTTCGGGTCGTTCGAGGAAAGGAATCGGACATTCTTAGAGGAGATCAATCAATACCTGGGGACTCTCTGTTCTTCCTTGCTCTCGGTGTTGGACTAACTGAGAGACTTTCCTTGTTTTCTCTGCAGGGTTGTCTCCCTGGCTCTCGGTGTTGGACTAACTGAGAGACTTTCCTTGTTTTTTCTGCAGGATTGTCTCCCTGGCTCTCGGTGTTGGACTAACCGAGAGACTTTCCTTGTATAATTTGTTGTAGGGGTTGTCTCCCCATGTCTTTTCTGCGAAAAAGGTTAACAAAGCACTGCATATACTAAAACAAAATAGCAGAATGCACAGTAGCACCATATATTCTTTTCATCCATCGGGATGATTTTGTGATCCTTTCACTCACAGCAGGAGTGAGGCCTAAACACATGAGTCTATTTTATCAAAATATATATATATTTTTCGGCAAAGCGTACAAGTGCATGCATATATATTTTTTTTCTAGTTGACAAAATAAAAACCAACATTTATCCTTACTTTAACATGAATCATGTTTGTAAAAGAAGAGTATGAACTTATCTAGTGAATTCGATGAAGATGAACCGTCTTACTTGGAGTTCCTTATCTTGCATGCCACTCGATATGGGGCTCTATGGGAGAGTTCCTCAAACTGGACCTTCAGTTCGGATTGGTCCCTCGACACATGACTGTGCCCTTCGGAGGATGGCAAATCTGGAGGGGTCCTCGGAGTTTGCCATTTGGAACTAGGAGCTCGGGCATAGTCTCCTCGGGAAAGTACCCTCGGAATAATACTTTCGGTATGTGTCATCTCGGTACATACTTTTCGCCTCAGTAGAACACCCTCGAGTCTATCTTTTCTCCTTGGTAGCATGCCCTCGAATCAAACTTCTCGAATTATACTTTCTTCTCGGTATGACACCCTCGGGTCTATCTTTTCACCTTGGTAGAACACCCTCAGATCTATCTTTTCCCTTGGGTAGAAACACCTTGGTAGAACACCCTCGGATCTAACTTTCCTCCTCGGTAAAACACATCGGATCTAGCTTTCCTCCTCGGTAAAACACCTCGGTAGAACACCCTTGGATCTAACTTCTCGGAGTACACTTTCTTCTTGGTAGATCACCCTCGGGTCTATCTTTTCTCCTTGGTAGAACGCCCTCGGATCAAACTTTTCGGATTATACTTTCTTCTCGGTATGACACCCTCGGGTCTATCTTTTCACCTTGGTAGAACACCCTCGGATCTATCTTTTCACTTGGGTAGAACACCCTCGGATCTATCTTTCCTCCTCGGTAAAACACCTCGGATCTAACTTTTCTCCTCGGTAGAACACCCTTAGATCTAACTTTTCTCCTCGGTAAAACACCTCGGATCTAACTTTTCTCCTCGGTAGAACACCCTTGGATCTAACTTTTCTCTTCGGTAGAACACCCTCGGATCTAACTTTTCTCTTCGGTAGAACACCCTCGGATCTAACTTTTCTCCTTGGTAAATACTTTTCGGAGAGTGGTCGCCTCGATATTAAACTTCTCGGGATATACCTTTTTCTTTTTCTTCTTCTTCTTCTTCTTCTTCTTTTTTTTTTTTTTTTTTTTTTGGCCAGCCTATTTGGGCTAACTAGATCAGGCCTTCTTGGGTTAAAAATCCTACCCAGACCCAGCCTAGAGCCAGTGTCTTCTTTCTATACTTTTAGCTTTTTGGCCAGTTGCCTTCTTTGAAGGATGTTCACCATTAGAAGCATAAGCATCATCCTTTCTTCCTCCGCCAATACCTCAAGCCACCTTGGGAGATTAACTTCGTTCCCGTGGTTGATGAAATCAACGCGGAAACCATCCTTTCCATCTTCAAGATCGGACCCAGCACTTTGGAGGATTTCGGTGATGGGTGACTCGAAGATTGTCCAAGGGAGCAAAACACGCTCCAGTGTGTCTCGGTGAACCTGCAGGTACATCTAAACCCACGTCATGACCCCATCGCAGTTGCCTCGGAATTTCTGGTCCTCAAAAGTTTGGAGTCCTCTAGGTTTGTTTCTCCTTTGCCGCTGCCTCGGAAGTCCGGGAGCCTCGGAAGTCCAGAACCTTCTGGGTGAGTCTTGAAGGTTCTGGGTTTTGAAAAGATACACTAATTGCCATTTTTCTTAGGGCTACATCTGGTGCGGCCTTTCCCCAAAACGCACAGCCGAGAAACTCACCCGTGTAGTTCTGGTTCCTTTTCAGGCGCTAGTGGTTTCGGATCAGCCTCAAGAAATATCACAGAGACCCCCTTTTATCTTCAAACCCATCTCCATATTGATGCGGGTCTATCCATTCCTTCTTCTTTACAAAGGCTCGAATCTCTTTTGGCTGAGCCCGGGACTAGAGCCAAAAATTTCTGGGTAGAACCACCATGGCAGTGGAGGCTTTGGAGGGCTTTGGAGCATTGTGCTTGGCCTCACACCACCGATCGGTGAGGATGAATACTGATTCTGGGCTCTGTTTGGGCATGCTCTGAGATGTCTATGATCTTGAAATGCTCCAGGTTCGGTTAGGAGAAGAGATCTTGAACAGGATTGGATCGGGTAGAGTCGCCGGTTCTTCTTTCTCTCCATTCCAAGGTCCAATTCAACCTCTCTCAATTGAGTTTTTGGGCACTAGACTGGCCTCCTTCAATTTCGCTAATCTTCACGTTCAGTTGATTCTCCAGGAATCTCCCATTGGTGCATGAAGTCTCGGGTCTGGTCATTATCTTGGAGGTCCGGTACCTTCTAATCCATCACCCACGATGAACAGGGACTCCTCACAGGCAGTCATTGTTCCATCGGGATTCCGTCCACCATCAGCAAAGTCATCCTCGCCTGAAGATCTCCAGAAGAGAACAATATAGTTAAGGGCTCCAACGTTTCACTGTGCGAAGACCCGAAGTGCCGGGGAGTCCACAGGCTCCACGTGGCCATTACTGGGACCTCTGGGAGTCCATGAGCTCGATGGAGACCAGTCGGGGCTGTGTGTAAATGCAACAAGTCTCGAAGGATTGATCGATCAGTCGGCCTCGGACGATACGAAGGATTCGAGGGCCTTTTTGACTCAGTGGATTCTGAGTGGAGTGGAGCATTGTCATCACCTCGGAGGCCCAGATCTGTAAAGAAGACAGCCTCTCCATTCGGGGCTCCAATGTCCTACTGGGCAAAACCCGAAGTACCGGGGGTTTGCATTTTAACATCCTGTGAATCGCGTCATCGGCGCTGGACCTTCGCGGTGGCATGCCCTTCATCCTCTGGCCTTGGTGTGCATGTTCTCAACTCTGCTCAGTTGGTGGATTTGAGAGAAGCGGATCTAGTATCCGAAGAACACGACAGTGCCGTGGCCTCATTTGCCGACAGTCCCCGATGAACTGGAGCGTCGTGGCCCACGACTAGTGGGTATCTTCAAGCATGGGTTGCCTCCGGGGAGGGTCTTCTCTGCTTGCCTTGGGGATTCTGGCCTGCATCTCTATCTGAGTTAGGTCACGCCGCATGCCTATAGTTGACCTGCCCGAGGAGAGCCGTCATGCAGGGAGGCCAGATTCTTCATCGCCTGAGTTGGCATCACCGGCAGTGAGGGCTGATGGTGACTTTCTCCGGTGTCAGAAGAGGAACAGCCGATTAGCCAAGGGGTTCTTCGGAGAAGAAACCTGGAACTGAACCGATTTGGGCCTACCCATTGGGTTTTTTTTTTCTTGGGCCGACCCGTTTGGGCTTTCCGGACTAGGCCTTCTTGACCCGAACTCTTCTTTCTTCTTCTCTGTATAGACTGTATGTGCTGCAGCCTTCTGCTGATTTCGACTCCAGTTGGATCTCCCATTGACGAGTGTCTCTTCTGAATTTTGGTGGAAATCCAGATATTCTTTGGAGAAGAGGCCAGGATCCGGACGGGTTGGCTTCTCAATTTTTTATTTTTTTTTTATTTTTTGCTAGGCCTTTATTTTCTTCTCTCTAATGTAGCTTTAGGGGAAGAGCAACGTGGTTGCATGTTCTTCTTTCTTTGAATTGTTGCTCTAAGTGTAGGTCTAGACGATAACACATCTGTATATTTTCAACACCGATTTGGTGTGACCAGATTCTGAACTGAAATTTCAAACTTGATTTGATCACTCCGTCACCATTGAGGATTTTTTTTTTTAAGGAACAATGTCGTTCCCACAGACGGCGCCAAACTGTTGGTACAGTTTCCGTTACGGTGACGTTGAAAATTGAATTGACTTCTAAAAATAAAGTGTGTGCATAAGTGTCAACAAAAATTAAAGCACAGCGGAAAGTAAATGACACACAGATTTTTGTTGACGAAGTGGAAACTCAATTAAGAGAAAAACCACTCTGGGGCAGCCAAACCCAGGATATCCACTATTCAGAAGACAAAGCTAGATACAAGACAGTAACACTCACATATACCCGATGCAGTGGTCGTATCTTGATCTTTGACATGTAACCCAACACAAACGCTTCCCAACCAAGTTCTCCTACCAAAAGGGGTCTTCAATGGAACTCCTTTTCCTTAGGGTCAACCCCTAAGATAGACTTCACAGCTGATCAAATCACACACTTGGCAAGGCTTTAGAGGAAATATCACGTCTCTAAGCTGTAGAGAATTCACCACCGAATTCTATATTGAAAGGATGCCTAGAGCCTCTTATTTATAGGCTTAGGAAACCCAAAATTGACTCAAAAAGGGATTCTGAGACGCGCGTCTGGACGGGTCAAGTTTTTCTTGTCCGGAAAGTAATTCTGGAATTTTCTACAGGGCCGTTCGGACGGGCAAATCTTTCCATCCGGACGGAGGCCGTCCGGACGCTTATAGGGTCCGTCCGAATGCTCAAATTACATTATTTTTTCTAAGCTTTCCAACGACGACAATTTCGTCCCAATCCAATATTTGAGTAAAAAGTTATGACCAAAATACCGGAAGGTGTTCGGACGGCTTGACCGAGCGTCCAAACGATCAACTGCAACCACCTCTCCAAGATAGCGCTGAAAGCTTCCATAACAAGGCCACGTCCAGACGGTGTTGCCCTAGCGTCCGGACGGTTGCACTTAGGCTATACGAAATTACCATAATAAGGCTTGGAGCGTCCGGACCTTGAAGGCTAACGTCCGGACGGTTGAACTGGTGCACGCAATTTCCATATATGAAGCTTGATCGTCCGGACCATGAAGGCTGACGTCCGGACGGTTGAACTTGGTATGCACGTTCTTGCCTTATAGAGGACATCGTCCGGACGGGATCACACATTGTCTGGACGGTAGCAGCCGTCTTCCCATAACTGTGCCTTGAGGCAGAAACCCTAATGCTTGTCAAACACTGAATGGCGTCCGGACGGTATAGCCACGTCGTCCGGACGGATGCACTGGAACACTGGGATCTTCTCGAACTCTGAAGAGCGTCCGGACGATTTGCCTTTACGTCTGGACGAATGCAACCTTGAACTGTTCGAAGCTTCTAGACACTGATAGGCGTCCAGATGGATGTTGCTGACTGATGAGCGTCCGAACGGAATACCACGTCGTCCGGACGGCTGACAGGGAACCGAAATAAATCCTTGAAAACTTCACAAAATATTCTCAAAGAACATAGCTGAAGAGTAGACTCTGGATAAAGCAGCATCCCTGTGAAAGCAGCAACATTACATAGAAGTGATTTTGTCCAACAGAATGCAGCCAACACAAAAACTAACAAACTTCCCATTTGGCCATTCTGGGACAAAAATCACTTGACCGGTTAAAAATACATTCCCAGTCCAAATCAAAAATTACTCCCCCTTTTTGTCACAAAGGGACAAAGGGTAAAACAGAGTAATGAGAAAAACCACACAACAATTACTCCCCCTCAATGTCTCAGAAGTACAAAGGTAAATAGAGTAATAATATCCACAGACAAAAACTTTCTAAAATCCAAAACAATAGGAGAATAGAGAAAAGTATGCAAGTGGCCCAAAAGAGAGGAACAGAAATCCTCCAAGTATCACATCCCAAGAATTTTGAAAATTGAACATCTGACTTCAACAATAGTCAGTTTTCCAAATGATGCATCTGTCAAACATTGTGTTGGGTGCCGCTGGATGTCATATTCCTGAATCAAAACCAACCAGAAATACTTCCAAAAATACCATTAGATCCTGTTAGTTCCAAAAATAATGTGGTATTCAAGACGGTTGTCAAATGGATGCCAAAGAGAAATATAAGCAATGCAACTATTCATAAGGTATAAAAGATCAACCCAGCATACAAATAGAAAAGGAGTTTCATGCACAATATCTCAAGAAAATATCCCAACAAATATTCCAATATTCTAAAATGACAAAGACTTAAAAGAATAATGGAAGATACAAAGAAGATCACGGGATGAGAAGAGATGTGCAACAAATGCCAAAATCTCGAGAGAAACCCACGAGAAAAAAACACACAACATGCCATGATAAATCAAAACATGCATAGATGTGTGTATGGCAAAAAAAAGAGACGCTAGTCTTAAACCTGTAGAGATCCTGTCCGGATGTGTCACTTAACCATCCGGATGACAACTGCTAGATCAGCATATGGCAAGACTGGGCTTGTCCGGATGTAAGAGTAGGTCCATCCGGACGCTTCACACTAAAAATCTGAAACTGGAGAAAAATTTGCAGAAAAATATTTTTCTCAAAAGTTAGCTTCAGAACACGCATGTATAATCAACTGATAAAACAGTCAAATAGCATTGCAGAAATATGCAAAGATATAAATGAGAGTTAAGTATTTAATAAGCACAAATTTCCCTGCAGATAGAAATTTTAAATAGATTACTCAACTCATGCAATGCGTGTGTGTGTGAAGACTTTCTCAATAAGGTATGAAATTCACTGATATGACAAAAAGCAACCAGATTTTCAAACAAGAGAGAAAATCAATGAAAGATCAGCCAAAAGTCAAACCTTATCTTACTAGGGCCTAGCCACCCTCATCTGATACACTCTCCCTAAGATGCAGCACCTAATTGTTTTACTTGTACCATGAAGGACAAAGTAAAATTTTTACTTGCACGTAGAGGGCAAGGCATATAGCAAATTCAGCACATAAGCAGTGAATATACAATTTAAAAGCGCATAATGCATATGATTTACTGCTTGATTCTTATGGTACTGCAACCTAGAGAGTGCCAGAATTTTTAGGCTCTAGGTTCAACTAGCATGTGGTCAATTTGACCATCTTAATCAAAGACCTCTTCTCTTATCTAGAATTTCTAGAAGCAAAAAGTCAGATAAGGAAAAGATGTACCTTAGGGGAGTCTTAGATAGTGCACATTTTCATCGCATGAGGAAAGTAACTATTTATCATTAAGATGCAACAGGAAAACTTAGCAGATATCATGCATAAACTCTCAATCATATATAAGCATATTTAATCAATGCACAATGAACTGAGATATTAGGCAAAAACACATGCAATATCTGAAAAGCTATCAAAAGAAAGAAATAAAGTTCTGCATCTTCTCCCCAATTTTTTTTTTTTTTTTGTTGAAAACCGATAAACAGAAAAACAACAAACCCATGCTCAGAGAAGGAAATGACATCTAATCCCAGCATGTAAGGTAAACCAAACCTGTCCTCATGGAGAGAGGTTTAAGAAATACCAAGACAGAAAAGCAGCCGCCTGACGTGCTTCAACTGTCATCCCCAAAAGAAAATATCTGTAGATGTTTCTCAAGACAACAACAGAAAATATAGGGATAAAATAAACAGTTCCTTAAACAGAATGCAAGGCATGAGTACAATATGACAAGATAAACAATGCAATGCAAACATACCTGACATGCACTAGGATTTAGGAACCAAAATCCTAGGCATGGGAGACCTCACCTACTAGGTGAGTCCACTCCCCCTTAAGGGGTGAATTGTCTCATCCTTCCTTACCCATACCTTCTTTACCTGTGAGGCAGGGGTGTGAGCCATGTCCCAATTGATCAGTCTGACTAGGACATTCTTCATCATGTTGACAAGCCCTTCATTGGTCTGATTCTTCTTGGGCTTGTGAGGCTTCACTTTGAAGCATTCGGTTTTGATGTGGCCATACTTACCACAATGATAGCATGAGGGAGAATCCTTTTGAGGATAATGCCGTTGTTGCCGAAAAACATGATGAGGCTTAGAAGGTTTAGAGCTAGACTTACCTGTCTTTTGCTCTGTTTTCCTGATCCGAGGCTGTTGATGTCGAATTTGAGGACAGTGTGGCCTGATGTGTCCAGAGACACCACAATGATAGCAGGTAGGCTGACTTCGTTTGTTGAAATGCTTCTTGAAGGGCTCTGCAAATTTAAGATTAGCATTTTCACAAACAACAAAATCCTTACCTCTTTGAAATATATGCCTCCTATGGGGCGGGACATATTTATCTGAAGAGGTTTTCTCAATAACGCCCTTTTTGGAGTCCTCCTGCTTCTTCCAAGGTCTGTGAAATTTTAACACAACACAATTTGGTCTAATATGACCAATTTTCCCACAATTATGACAAATAGGAACAAACTTACGTTGTGTTCCTGAATCCTTGGAGTTAGGCATCATACATTTATCTAAGCAAGAATTTTTAGAACAAGCTGCATCTACTATCACATGCTTAATACCAACAGAGTCTAATTCAGAATCAGAAGTATGTGAAGTAGAAGTATTTAAATCAGCAGTCAAATCAGGCTTGTTCGAAATATCTGAATGAATACACAGCATGCTTTTCAAATTATCACTTTAGAATTTTTTCAAGAGATCTTCAGATTCTTTTAATTTATTCTCAAGTGTATCAATAATGTTAAACAACATGGTATTATCAGATCTCAAAGAGTCAATCAAAGCATGAGATTCAGATAACTGAACAATCAAAGACTCCTTTTCTTGCTTCACCATTTTAAGCTCTTTAGAATGTTGAGCATTCTTCAATTTATTAAAAACCTTAAAGAGCTTAATATCAGAATCTTCATTAGAAAACTGAGAAGAATTCATGATAAAAGGTGTTAAAAATAGAAGTCACAAGAGATGAGGATCACACTCAGGAAATAAATCCTAAACAGAGTGTACCTGCTCTGATACCAATTGAAAATTGAATTGACTTCTAAAAAAAAAGTGTGTGCATAAGTGTAAACAAAAATTAAAGCACAACGGAAAGTAAATGACACACAGATTTTTGTTGACGAAGTGGAAACTCAATTAAGAGAAAAACCACTCCGGGGCAGCCAAACCCAGGATATCCACTATTCAGAAGACAAAGCTAGATACAAGACAGTAACACTCACATATACCCGATACAGTGGTCGTATCTTGATCTCTGACGTGTAACCCAACACGAACGCTTCCCAACCAAGTTCTCCTACCTGAAGGGGTCTTCAATGGAACTCCTTTTCCTTAAGGTAAAAACCCCTAAGATAGACTTCACAACTGATCAAATCACACACTTGGCAAGGCTTTAGAGGAAATATCACGTCTCTAAGCTGTAGAGAATTCACCACCGAATTCTATATTGAAAGCATGCCTAGAGCCTCTTATTTATAGGCTTAGGAAACCCAAAATTGACTCAAAAATGGATTCTGAGACACGCGCATCCGGACGGGAGCCAGGGCCATTCGGACGGGTCAAGTTTTTCTTGTCCGGAAAGTAATTCTGGAATTTTCTGCAGGGCCGTTCGGACGGGCAAATCTTTCCGTCCGGACGCGTCTAGGGTCCGTCCGGATGCTCAAATTACATTATTTTTTCTAAGCTTTCCAACGACGCCGATTTCATCCCAATCCGATATTTGAGTAAAAAGTTATGACCAAAATACCGGAAGGTGTCCGGACGGCTTGACCGAGTGTCCGGACGGTCAACTGCAACCGCCTCTCCAAGATAGCGCTAAAAGCTTCCATAACAAGGCCACGTCCGGACGGTGTTGCCCTAGCGTCCGGATGGTTGCACTTCGGCTGCACGAAATTACCATAATAAGGCTTGGAGCATCCGGACCTTGAAGGCTAACGTCCGGACGGTTGAACTGGTGCACGCAATTTCCATATATGAAGCTTGATCGTCCGGACCATGAAGGCTGACATCCGGACTGTTGAACTTGGTATGCACGTTCTTGCCTTATAGAGGACATCGTCCAGATGGGATCACACATCGTCCGGACGGTAGCAGCCGTCTTCCCATAACTGTGCCTTGAGGCAGAAACCCTAATGCTTGTCAAACACTGAATGGCGTCTGGACGGTATAGCCACGTCGTCCGGACGGATGCACTGGAACACTGGGATCTTCTTGAACTCTGAAGAGCGTCCGGACAATTTGCCATTACGTCCGGACGGATGCAACCTTGAACTGTTCGAAGCTTCTAGACACTGATGGGCATCCGGATGGAAAGATCTTGTCGTCCGGACGGATGTTGCTGACTGATGAGCGTCTGGACGGAATACTACGTCGTCCGAACGGCTGACAGGGAACCGAAATAAATCCTTGAAACCTTCACAGAATCTTCTCGAAGAACATAGCGGAAGAGTAGACTCTGGATAAAGCAGCATCCCTTTGAAAGCAGCAACATTACATAGAAGTGATTTTGTCCAACAGAATGCAGCCAACACAAAAACTAACAGAAGTGTTGTCTTGTGATTCGTTGCCTTCCTTGAAATTAACTCTCCTCGTAATCTGAAAAATAATAAACGGCTCGTCGGCTCGTGGGGGTGCCGACCATACCCCCCACTCCGATGTCTAAGTCAGTTCAAACTATTTATTTTCTGGAGAGTATCTATAATCTCAAAGCTTAGAGAATCTGCCTATTAAAAATACCTGACGTAGTAGTCTTATTTATAGGCTCACAGTTCACAGTTATAAAATTGCTAGAATACTTGGACCATAATTTGATTAGGAGTCTGAGTCCTAGATCACATAGTCTTTAATCTTATCTTCATAGAATTTGAATTGGGTAGTAGAGTCCAAACTGGATAGGACACTACCTCTTCAGCTGATGCCATACTATTAGGTACCTTATCCCATATTTGATAAAAGTCTTATCTTGATATACTCGGGATATGTGTCTTTTTGGAGATAACGGATGGTCTTTTCCTTAGGTCTGATCTGGCCGGACCAACCCGATGGGCTCGGCCCATGTGTCTTTGGAGCCAATTATTTCTCCAACAAATGACATCGATGGCTTGGTCATCTATCTCATGATCGTTTGAATACTCTAATTTGTAATAATAATAATAATAATAATATAACTGATATTGAGCTGAATTCACCATATGAGCGTGGAATTTTCTATTGGGAACTAAGTAGCGTCTATTTAAATTGAAGTAAGATGAAGTTGGCGTCCATTGACAAAGTAGCAAATTAAAGCAAGTTTATGGTCAAATAGTGTGGTATTTACTGCGCTCAGCTAAAACAAAGAAAGAGTGAAATACAGCAAAGTCTTGCTCAGATTGTCCATTCTGCTCTACAAATATTCATGTTGAATTCAATCATCCATGTGCAGATGGCGGGTCTTCTCAGGCACATCTTTCTGCTGAACAATTTGAGGATCTCCATATCTTTTGTCCTTCTCTCTCGGGAATGTCTTCTCTTTCAACTTCTTTTTTTTAAAAAAAATAAAATAATAATAATAAATAATAATAAAATAAATAACAAAGAGAAAAAAAAAGCTTCAGTTTAGTCCCTAAACTTTCATCACTTTTATAATCTCTCTTTCAAAGTTCGAAAGCACTTAATTTAGTGTATCGAACTTAAAAAAATTTGTAATTTCACAACCTATGACAAAGGCCAAATGGTGTGTAGGCAGACCCGGCCAGGGGTGGGTCGTGCGATCCACGGTGCAAAAGAGAGAAGTGAGTGTCTTCCGTTTGATGGATTTTGCATCTCGTTGAAATGAACAAATGGGTTTGGATTGATTGTTTTGGGTTTGGAGGTGCCAATGGTTTGATGGTGAAACTGCTACTCATCTTTGTGTTGGATATGTTTAATTAAGTTGAGTTTCAAGGAATTTCTTGGTCAACTGGGACTTTATTGAAGTGGGGTAGTAAGCAAGCTACGCCCTTTGACATACAAGCTCCATCGTACGAGAGCAATGAGATTTTTCCAAGAGCAATGCAGTGATTCTTTGAGAGAATAGAGATGGGTCTTTTTTGCTTTTTCTTTAATTTTGTTTTTTGGTTTTGTTAGTTTTTTGTTTTAATTTTTAATTTTTAATTAAGGGTAAATTTGGACTTCTATAAAAAGAATTAGGAATATAAAGGTCATTTCACATCTTTGCCATCTAATTTAACTCCAAACCCTAACTAAAAAGTTTTTTTAAAATTTTGACATACTAAATTAAAAGTTTTTTAACTTTAGAAGGATAAATACAAAGACAATGAAAGTTGAGAAGAATTAAAGGAAATTTCTAATCCTTTGATTAATAACTTGGGCGGTAGAAATCTATCGATTAATGGTGACAATGCGAGAAATAATGTTTACAACTGTGACAAAAATGATGAGGTTGGGATCATAGGGCTCTTAGTCGCATCCCGGCACTTGAAAGTTGGTTCCGGTGCGTCTTTGTATATGACGAGCAACCTTTTTTGGTAATGGGCTGCATGACGGAGGTGGTACTATGTATATGTTTTTATATAATTTGAGTAGCTAGAGTAAGAAGGGAGACGACGAGGAGGATTTGCAAAATGAAAAAGAAAAATGTGAGAGAATAAAAGGCTTTCGGTGATGGGGATTGAGATTCAGTGCAATTATTTGTTCATATTGTTTACAATTTGAACAGGCAATTGTGAAAAAGCCATTGTAGATCTTACTTACCTGGACAGGTGTTTGAGCAACTCGAGGCCGATTCAGAAAAGTAGATCCCCATAAAATGCCCTCTCACAATTTTTCTGCTTGAAGGTGTGGGAAAGCGGTGAAAAATAATTTACATAGAGGAGAAGCATAAACTATTTTATGCCTCATAAAAACATGATATTATTTTTTTGCCAACTGAAAACATTTTTAAGTACATTTTACGCATAAACAAATTGATGGGAAAACAAAGGGCCAAAATGAGTAAGGTGCACAGGCAGCGTTTACCGACCCCTTCAATATTCTAGTAAGTGGGATTATTGGTAGTTAGGCATGGTGCTTCTATTGTGGAATTCCGCTCTCTTATTGTCTTTTTTGATGTCTTACTCCCTACTTGCCGACAGTCGAAGAGAGGGAATAAATTGGGTACATATTCCTGTCTCTCCAAATAAGAACGAATTCAGAGCATCAGCAAAACTCTGCCCAGTCTTGTCGAATACAATCTGAATCTGGAAAGAAATAATAAAAATAATAATTCTGTCATGGGATCCACCTTCAATAATTCTGTCATGGGATCCACCTTCATTACTTTCAACAGGAAGATTGATGGCATCAGACAAATGTGAGCATCCACTAACCACAAGAATTGGTATGTTGTCACCATTTCAATCACAAACAAAGGCATATCATGCAACTCTATTCAGGTTGTGCTGTGCGTAGTGGGTCAGTGCTCCCCTCACTTTCTTTTCTTGTCAACCCGATCATCATCAAACATACAAAATTTACCTCCCTCTCTCTCTCCCTCTCGTACGTCAGTCTTAATCCAGAAAATACAAAAGAAAGAAACAAAAAATTCTCTACCATGAGAATTCTTGGCAGAGCTTGGGTGACTAGGGAAATGACCATAAAACAAATAATAAAAGCCACTAATTTTGAGAAGACTGCTGAAGGACAAAATAAATTAACATAGTTAAAAGACAGCGTACCAAAGCAACAATCAACACAGGTTTTCATTAAATAATTAAATGTGTAAACCAGATATTCATATTAAAACAAAAGAAGCTTAAGGCTTGATGCTATATTGAAATGCAATTCCAGCTATATTCAGAGACAGAGCACATTGAAGATCGACCAAAAATGTTAATGTATGACAAAGCCAATTCAGGCAACTTCGTTCATACTGATGCTAGCTCTCTAAATCCAACCATTCAATAATACAATCAATCCATGCTGTAAAAAATAGTAGGCCCCTGACCACCTTTCTTCTTTTCTTTTCTTTTTTTTTAAAAAAAAAAAATTATTCCACATCAAAAGACATCATCCTCACTGGAAGATCTAAAGATATCATCCTTGTTTTCAAACACAAATATTCCCCACTTCTTCAATTAACAGAGTCTAGTTTGACTTTCTATTCTTTCACCAACAAAATCAAAATCTTACAAACAATAGGCACATCATGACGTATCATAACTTGATCACACATTTGAACACCAATGGCACAATATCTGAAGCAAATAATATGAAATATCAGGCATTGGACTCCATGTCATCTTCCATCTCATGCACAGCTTGTAGTGGACCACTCCCAAACATAAAGACATTGTCCGAAAGATTATTCAGAGGACTGTGTCCAAATAAACACACCTGTGGTTCAATCTGGTTCAAGCGGTTCCACTCATCATCTGAGAGAGACCAACTGAAAATGTCTATGTTTTGCCTTATCCTGTCAGGCTTCAGGCTACAAGGTAGGACACTAGTTCCCCTTTGCAGTCCCCACCGCAAAATAACCTACAACAGAATAAAGCACACCGTCATGAGCATTGTCTTGAATTTTGGTCTTCAATAGAGAATTAGGAACACGTCCATTTATTTGATTATTGAATAGAAAGTTCCTTCCTATAGCTTGGTTTCACCAATTACAGTGCCGGAACCATCCAAACCCTGATGCTTGTTCTCAAATGTCACTTGCCCACCCACTATTTTTTGTCTTTTTCTTTAGGGTTTTTTTTTTTTTTGGGGGGGGGGGGGGGGGGGGTTGGGGTTGTCTGCAATTCTTCTTTCCTCATTGCTCTGTCTGCTCTTATTCATGAATGTTTGGTATACTAATTGTTCGTAGGACAAACCATGATAATGACATCAGAATGTCCATAGGTTTGAAATACAGCGATTGCATTGCATTCAAAATTGAAAAAATGGGACATTTTATTGATTTTCTAGCAGAACATCCTTTGCAATATTTAAAAATGTCGAGTAGATACAAAGAAAACCATGCAGAAAGGAGAAAAATAAGTTGAAAAAACAAAAAACAAAAAAGTTCAGAAATTCATGTCTACAGAGGCCCCAATCAAAATCATTGCAGAGAAAAAGTCAAAAGTTAAATAATTGGTGCAAAACGTACACATTTTAATTATCACTATCTAGGAAGAAGTAATTCCAACATTTGGACCATTAAGAAAAGTAGCCAGAAGTAATCAAAACACAAAGATAAGCCTTATGCATGTGTATGTTTTTTTATCACACGAAAATCTTAATCGAATGTTCATCTACTCTAAAGTAGTAAGTACTGAGTTGATAAAAATGGTAAATGCTGATGTGGCAAAATCTCAACCATTTTAATTATTATTTTTTTTTAAAAAAAAAAAAAAGAGTAAATTGGGATTTAAGGAATTTTACGTAATAGAATACTTTGAGAATTCCAAAGGATCCTGATGCATCTAAATCAACTTATTTAAATAAATTAGAATATTAAATTAAGTGATTCAATTCACCCATTCTTATTAGCTTAAACTTTTGGGATAAGTTGTGATTTAACAAAATAGAATCAATCAATCGCATGATTATTAAAATATTTACTATCCCTAATAATAGTATATCTCCTCAGTAAATGATTGTGTATCTTCCCAAAACAGACAACTAACCATTACAATACACTTATATATTTAGGATTGAATTCATAAACAAATCAAAGCTCTCACTAGTAGTGGAACGCAAGGTGTTTTGGAGACTGTGAGAGGCCAATGGAAGAGCTCAAGAACATCTTGGTCAATTCGCTTTATATATGGATAGGGGCGTATAATATTTCCCATTTTTCTAACTTTTCTCATTTTGTAGATTTTTTTGCTTATTTTAATACTTAAAGGGAATTACCTCTTGTATACATTGTGTGTACTAAGGTTGCGCCCCTTTGCGTTCAGTAATGATATGCATTTTCATTATCAAAAATAATAACTAAAAAGACTATATTTTAATAGCATTTGTTTGTTCGAGCAACTTACAAGTAAAGAATATCAAGGTGTTGCTACAAAGATTATAAGTCAACCTAGAGGCAAGGTTGATTTCAAGGGTGGCGGAATGTTACAGAACTTTCTAAAAAAATATATATTATTTTAAAATTATTTGAAGGAATTTTATTTATTTCTTTCTTTGTTTCGATATTCATCCTAAACATTTCTAAGATAAAAAATCCAAATAGCTGACCTTTTTTATTTTAATAAGTTCGTAAAGCCACTAGCCAACTAAACAAGCTCTATGAAATTATCTAACTTGCTTCAGTTCTCACATTTCCCAAACAGTTGGTTTAAGAAGAAGGTTCATACTTAATAACCTATGAGTGGTCAAATATTATCACATAGTACTTTTTTCTTACCCAAATAGAGATTGTTGTAAAGATTGTAAAGTCATCCATCTGGTATCACTTTGTATTATTGACTAGTGGTAGATGTTTCCATTAGGAGATGGAAAAGAAGGGCTAGAGGATAGAGAAGCCCAACAATTAGGTGGTTAAAGTTCAAGGGACAGAAACTAGTTATGTTTGAAGATGGAATGGTCAAACATAAAATATGAGACTTAGAAGAAAATGCTAATAGGATGGGGGATTAGATGGCAAGTTGTTTAATTTGGACATGCTCCTTAGCACAGCATTGTGTTCAGGACATCCAATATCCTCTGTCATCGAGATTGTCAAGGACGTGATGATTGGAAATCAAAACACCAAACAATCTAACAATCTTCAAGTTTGGTTTCACTAGGAATCCTGGGAATGTGAAACTCTCACTTTTAATTTGTTTTGGGAATCCTATAGCAATTATTCATTGTTCCAAAAGTACCCTTGAACAAGATAGACTTAAAATACCTCACATATTATGATTTTGCAAATAAATACAACTACTAATACAACAAAAGACAAAAATAGAATGGGGCCCGACAAAAAAAAAAATAATATGACATAAACTCAAATAAAAAATAATAATACTTAGCTTTAACACCTTAGGTCCTTAAGCATGTCCTTGATTTTAAAAAAAAAAAAAAAAAAAGATAGCTATTCTTTATAGAACCAGTGCTACTAACAAGCATTATTGTCATTGAAATGATTAGGTTAGCACACAAGATGAGGGAGTACACAACAATGGTCACTTATTTCGTTAGTCAAAGGGGTATTGAACGAGGATAAAATTCTCACTAAACAGAAAATGGTGCTGTCCGATGCCATAGGAGTTTAGGTGCCAGGATTTTTCAGCATCCCCACTGCCAGGATATTGTCAAAAGAATCCACATTCCCACAAAAATGAGGGTTTTAAGTACCAAACAGCGGAATGCCCATAATTTCTAACAAATCCTAAATTATTCTACTGGGTAATTACCCTTTTTTCCCATGACCTACCAGCCTCCATCGATATGCTCCCACAAACTGGCACTCTTATCACCCGATCGCATCGAACTACCATTTACTTATCAAAACCCCCCGTCATTAGGGATCTCATTAAATTTGAATATTCTATTTTTAGACGTTAAATTTCATTTAAAGACAGAAATACCCTCAAAAACTAAATAAAAAATATCAAACCTAAAAATACAAATATATGAAAAATATAAAACCTAAAAATTTAAAAAACGTTAAAAAATATTGGGAAAAAAAATAATAAAAAAAAAAAGGGAAAAGAAAGGGGGTAGCTGTTGCAACCACCCCCCCTCCCCCGGCAACCACCCCCTTGAGGGAGGAAAGTGGCTCGAAGGCCATCCCCGACCTATGGGGTGGCCGCATGGCCACCCTAAGCTTGCTCTTGGGTGGCCCGTGAGCCACCCCAGATGCAGGCCGGGGGTGGTAGGTTTGGGGGTGGCTTGAAGGCCACCCCCAGCCTATGGGGTGGCCATGCGGCACCCTGAACATGAGCCACCCTAGATGCAAGCCTAGGGTGGCCCGCGAGCCACCCCAGATGCAAGCCGAGGGTGGCCGCGGTTCGGCGGTGGCAACTAGCCACCCCAAAGGAGGCTGGCGTTACCCCCCTCCTCTCTTTTTTTTATTTGTTTAATTTTGAGGGTATTATCTGTAAATTTTGATTATAAAGTTGGGGTATTTGAGTCATTTCAAGTTTTTTAACGAGGTTGACTGACAAAAGTGGGGTTTTAGTAAGTAAATAGTAGTTCAATGTGGTCAGGTGGTAAGAGTGTCAGTTCGTGTGGACATATTGACGGAAGCTGGTAGTTCGTGGGGGAAAAAAGTAATTACCCCTTATTCTACGAACCAAACACCACGTAATAAGAGTCTAATCATAGTTGATTGGTGCTGCATTTGTAAAAATAATGTGAGATAGTCAACCATTTCTTAATTGTTATGTGGCAAGATAGCTGTAGCCGTTACTAAAACCTTGGTCTTTCATTTTCAAATGCAAATCACATGCTAAGCCACACACCAAACTTTTGCAACCCATATGACCAGGTACTCTTAAAAGCCATCCAACATGGCCTTATCTTAATACGGTAAGAGGACACACCAAACTTTTGCAACCCATATGACCAAGTACTCTTAAAAGCCATCCAACATGGCCTTATCTTAATACGGTAAGAGGATTTGCAGGGATGCTCTTGTTTGTTTGGAATTTGCTTATGGAGTCTGCATGCCAGTGAGCATATGAATTGCCAAAAAGCCCCAGTGTTGTGGAAATGTGGCTGCAAACAAAACTTTTCGGGCATCCACTTCCCATACACTACGAAAGTTGCCTAGCACCTATGACCAAATTGCCTACATATTTAATGTAATATACACAATTTCATTGCAAATTATATAACAAAATACTATATGATAGTAAATATAGTAAATTGTATAACTGTATTTATAAATTAAATAAACTATTTTATATAAAAATACCACAGAATATTATTATTATTATTATTTTTTTTGATAAGTTAGAAGAACTTTATTAGAAAAATCGTAAGACGTCCTTAAGTACACAGGAACAACCAAAGCTAACCCAAAAAAACCCACAACACCAAGGCCCCAGAACACAAAAGAACCAAAACAAGCTACAAAAGAACCCAACTAAGAACAAGACTACCTACTACCCTTCAAGGCACAACAAACCTACAACATGTGTGCCTTGCCTTTCCTACGCCTAGAGGTGAATTATAATTACATGTAATTTATTTATTTTTTATATTATTTTAACATTATTCATATGAAAATACTATATAGATTGAGTACTTATGGAAAAATAAACATTTCTTAAAGGATTTCTAAAAATAAACCAAATAGAAGACTTTCACATTCTCAGGAATCTTGTTAGATTCCTAGTAAAACCAAACATGGATATGCTTTCATTGTGCATTTAGATTCTTAGACATCATATTCTTGTAAATTTGGATGCCAAGAGGCATACTGCATTTTCAGAACCAAACAAGTAGTATAAAATGTATCATTAAGACACTTAAAAAAAATAAATCAATAAGACATAACTCTCGAAAAGGATAGTCACTCGCTGACCAATAAGATGATTCAAAGTAAAACTTATTTTGTTTTTCATTTTATTTTTTTAGTTTTCTGAAAGGGCTTGGAAAAGAAGTGCGAATAAATGTTCACCATTAACTCACCATAAATTAGTTCACCCACGTCTATAGAAGCACCTAAAAATATGTATATGTTTTGGTATGTTGTCCTCGATCTCTTATAGATATGCTTAAACATTCTAATAGCATGCCTATGACAGCATCTCAAGTTTCTAACTAAAGTCAATTCAAGATTCATGTTTAAAGATGCACCTCATATTCTCTTTTGATCTGCATTTGCAAACTCAGGAAATTGAAATTGCTTAAATTAGAAAAGTAAACGAAAGAAAGGGGCAAAATTGTATAACCAAAAATGAAAAATGTATTAGAAACATAAAAGTTCTCCATGATCCTCTCTCATCTTAAAGGGCAACTCTAAAGTTTGATAGACATCATACGTACACTGTTAAGACCATTCACCCACTTCTTGGTAGCTAAAACTTTTGGGTTAAATGGTTCCTAAATATTATCAGATCCTTGGTTTGACTTATAGGTCTTGGGTTTGACTTTTGTAAATCACCGTTTGTTTCAGCTTTTGTTTTGGATCTACATGTGCAATGTCCATGTTCGTTTCTATTTATTATGCAATCCTGGATGTGAGAGAGGATGTTAGAACTAGTCCGTTTTTTATATAAGTAATTGAAATATCATTAAAGGTGAAAGGTACAACTCGGGTACACAGGAAGTATACAAAAAGAACACCTAGCTAGAAGAAGAAAGAATAACAAGGAAATCATGAAAGCTAAGTATAAAAGAAGCTAAAAACGAAGTTGTCCAAATAAAAAGAGTATTAAAAAAATAAGGACTTAAGCTCCGCTAACGTTCTCTTACGGTCCTCGAAAGGATGCCCTTTGCAAACGTCCTCTTGCACATACAACACCTATCAATCACAATAATATGCCTCTTCATAAGATTGTCCATGATAAGGATCTTTCAGGGTCGCCAACCAAGCAAAAAAAGTAGTTCTCAAAGGAACCTTAGTCCACCAAATACTCTTCCAAGGGAAAGGAATGCCATCACTACTTTGTAGAAAGAGCTAACAACGAACAACCCTTTTTTTGCTCTGAGTAGAATAAATTGAAAAACGAGGCAAAGACATCCCCTTCTCAATCATAAGCCGCTCTAGAAAAACATACTTTCCACTAATTGGAACCACCAGAAAGCTCCAAGTTAGCCGCTACGGTAGCATCCTTAGAGCATCTTCAATAGCTTCTCTAAAGCTGACATATTGTCTAAATTTAGATAATATGAGCCAAAACTCTCATCCAGTAGATTATCCATCCAATTATCAAAACCATAATTTTGCTACATTGAAAAGCAAAAGATAGACTACTATTGTTCACAAAATGTTAGATTTCTTTATTATTTCTCTTTCATCTATCTCTCTTTGACCCTCGATCTCTTTGATTTCTCGCTCAACAAATTTTTTGCGTCTTCCATGGGAGCTATCGTGATCTCTCTATCCCATCGTCGTCGTCTTCCATGGGAGCCACCATCACCGCAAGCCAATCGTCTTCCATGGGAGCTAGCTATCGTCATCTCTCTCTCTCACATCGCTGTCATCTTCCATGCGAGCCATTGTCACCACAAGCCATTGTCATCTCTCTCCCATCGTCGTCATCTTCCATGGGAGCCCAAAGATGGCGAAAGTTAATACAATGAGAGACCATCATCTTCATGGATCTTTCTTCTTCGCCTCCTTTGTGAGAGAACATCATCTTCATTGTGTTGGAAATTTTAGGACTTTGGTTTGGACAATGAAATTTTGGTTTGGTTTGGTCATGGTGTTGTTGGGAGAGAGGGAATGAGATGGAGTTTGGACTTTAGATCTGTTGGAGTTTGTATTAAAAATTGAGTAGCTAAAGTAGAGAATTACACTTTTTGGTTGAGTATTTTACCTAATGATGCTGGAGATGCTCTTAGCGCAAGCAATACCATATAAATCTAGAAAAGCTTCCTTAAGGGCCTTGTCCCCACACCATAGATCATGCCAAAAACTAACCCTCCGGCCATCTCCCACCTCAAATCTAATGTGACTTGAAAACATCCCCCAACCCCTCCTAATATTCTTCCATAACCCCACTCCTCCATACAAGCCAAGTGGCTCATTAGAACACCACCCACCCCACGAACTCTTCTCCTATCCAACCCTATAAGAAATCTCGATGAAGTTTCTCTATGCAGTTTGCAACACTCGCAAGGAGAGGAAAGAGGGACAAGAAATGCGTTGGCAAATTGGAAAGTGTGCTCTTAATAAGGATAGCCCTACCACCCTAAGACAAGTACATCCTTTTCCAAATAGTCAACCGGCACTCTATCTTCTCAAGAGCAACAACCCAAATATACTTAGCCTTATAGGAGGCCACCAACAGAAGACCAATATACTTTAAAGGCAAAGAAAAAACCTCACAACCCAGAATGCCCGCCAACCATCCACATTCTCCACATTACCCAAAAGAATTAATTCTGACTTACTTAGATTAATCTTCAAATCGTACACAACTTCGAAGGATAAAAATAAAGCACATAGAAAGCAAAGATGCTCAGACTTAGCCCCACAAAAAACTAAAGTTTCATCAGCAAACAACAAATGTGAGATGTCAAATACACTAGAGTGCCTAAACCCTACAGAAAATCCTAAGAGAAGACCCCGATTAATCGTAGCAGAACACATTCTACTTAAGGCCTTGATCAAAATAACAAAGAGAAAATGCGACAAAGGATCACCATCTCTCAATCCACGGGAGCTACTAAAGAAACTAGACAGACTATCATTCATCAAAACGGAAATACGCACCGAAGATATAAAATGCGCTATCCAAGAGTACCATTTCTCCTTGAAACCACACTCAGAAGACTAATAGGTCGAAAGTCCTTAAGATCAATAGCCTCAAATTTCTTCGGAATGAGAGCAATGAATGTGGCATTAAGACTTCTTGCAAACTTACAACTAGCATGAAAATCATCAAACATCCCTATAATGTCTGTGTTGATCACATCCCAGTAAGCTTGGAAAAAAGCCATAGAAAAACCATTAGGCTAGGCGTCTTACCACTATTCATACCTTTCACCACCTCAAAAACCTTATCCTCAAACAGCTTCTCTAACCTTGAGGCTTCCTCCATATTGGATCAGAATCCTATTCAGCTAGTGATACTACTCTAGACTTAACTCAGGATTCCTCTGCAACATTAGAGTTGGACAAAGACTCTTCTCTTTAGATAAACTCTAGACTAGTTGTTTTGTACCAAACTAGGACTCTAGAGTTATGTGATCAAATTAGATAGTTTATTTCTTGTAAAACACTTCTAGTTATTATCTAGATGTTTCGGTTTTCTATAAATACAACTACTGCCATACATGTTATGTAGGCAGAATTGCAAATCATTCTAAATTCTATACGGTCTCAGAGCCATTTCAGACTAACGTCTATGGCATCTACCACCTCTGATGCCGATTCCTCCGACTCACCTTCTATATCCGCCACCCCTGCTTCTACCCCGACACCCATTCACAATGTTCACCATCATATTTCTGAAAAACTCACTCAAGAAAATTATATTCTCTGGTAATTTCTCATGGTTCCCTTCTTGGAGGGTCAAAATCTATTCGGCTATGTTGACGACGCCATCCCACCACCACCCAAAATGATTCCCGACCAAATCTCTGATGCTCTTGTTCCTAATCCTGCCTTTCAAACCTGGTACCATCAAGATCACATGATTTTTAGTGCGATAATATCAACTCTGCCATGGAAACCTTACCACATGTAATCGGCCTCTCCACATCTCATTCCGTCTGTGTTACCTTAGAAACCCTCTTCTCGGCTTAATCTCAATCTTGGATTCTTCAACTAAGCAGTAGCTATCCAACTTAAAGAAAGATGCTCAATCTATTTCCGGCTTCTTTCATAAAGCTCAAGGCTTTGCCCATCTCCTCGCCGCCATTGGTAAGCCCATCAATAATTTTGAGTTAATCTCTCATGTCCTTGCTAGTCTAGGAGCGGAAAACGACCCACTTGTTACCTCAATCACTACACGGCAAGACTCCATCTCTCTCAACGATCTCTACAGCCACATGTTGTCCTATGAGCTACGTCTTGAAAACCATAAATCAGCGTCAAAGACCCTCCTATCAGAGAAACAACCGTGGCTAAAACTCAAGGATATCGCAACACCAACTTCTCTCGAGGTAGGGGGCGCGGACGTGGCTGAGGACCACTATTGCAACATTCCTTTTCTGGCCCTGGTCCATCCCAACGACCCTGTCAAGTTTGTCACAAACAGGTACACACGGCTGCCACCTGCTGGTTCGGGTTCGAAGAAGGCTACCAAGCCGATCCTTCTCCAATAAATGCTAACTTAGCTTCTGCTCCATCTGCTACAGACTCCCAATGGTACCATGACACTGGTTCCAATGTTCATCTCACTAATGAGCTCTCCAATCCCAACCTACATGCTGAGGACTATGCTGGCAATGATCAAATCCGAGTAGGCAATGGGCAAGGATTGCATATTTCACATTTTGGTCGTGGACTCTTACCTACCCCCTCCCGTAATTTTCATTTGTTTTCTTTATTTCATGTTCCTCAAATTCAGAAAAACCTTATCTTTGTAAATCAATTCACTCGTGACAATAATGTTTTCATTGAATTTCATCCAAATTATTTCTGTGTTAAGGACCTCCGAACACGCCAGCTGCTCCTCCAAGGCCCGAGTAAATTCGGCCTCTATCCATGGCCATCTTCTCGTGCTTCCTCCTCCAGTTCGTTCGCTGCAATCATTGGTGAGAAGGTTTCCTTGGATCAGTGGCATCTTCGGCTTGGCCATCCCGCACCTCCTATCGTCACTCAAGTCATTCAGTCCAATAAGTTGCTCGTGTCTCCATCAAAGTTCTCCTCAGTTTGTTCCTCATGTCAACAGGGCAAGAGTCATCGTTTTCATTTTAGTTATTCTCCTTCTATTTCCAGTAGCCCTCTTCAGCTGTTGTTTCTTGATGTATGGGGCCTTGCCTCGATAACTTTTGTAAACAACAAACATTTTTATTTCAATATAGTTGATGATTTTAGCAAATATACTTGGTTTTTTCCTCTTGATACCAAATCTGAAGTTTGTGCCACTTTTTTACGTTTCAAACAACTTGTTGAAACGTTCTTTAGTACAAAGCCGCAACCAATGCAGCAGCTGAATTAGCATGGATGCAATCTATACTCAGTGAACTTGGTCTTAGTTCTCCACGTCGACCAGTTCTCCATTGTGACAACATTGGCACCACATATCTAACATTCAATCCTCTTTATCATGCTCGTACAAAGCATATAGAAATTGATTATATCATTTTGTTCAAGACATGGTTGCTAAGAAGATTCTTGATGTATGCTTCATATTTGGAAAAGATCAATTGGTAGACGTTCTCACAAAGCCCCTTGCTGCTGCTCGATTCATTATGCTACGGTCCAACCTCAACGTGCAGCCTCCCACGTCGAGTTTGAGGGGGCGTATTGGATCAGAATCTTATTCAGCTAGTGATACTTCTCTAGACTTAACTCAGGATTCTTCTACAGCATTAGAGTTAGACAAAGACTCTTCTCTTTAGATAAACTCTAGACTAGTTGTGTTGTAACAAACTAGGACTCTAGAGTTATGTGATCAGATTAGATAGTTTATTTCTTGTAAAACACTTCTAGTTATTATCTAGATGTTTCAGATTTTCTATAAATACAACTACTGCCATACATGTTATGTTGGTAGAATTGCAAATCATTCTAAATTCTATACTCCACATGTATGGAGTCAAAAACTAAGCCATCTGACTTAGGCTGCCAAGTCAACTATTCTGAGAAAAACCTATCATAGTATTGCACAATAGGTTCCTGATAGCAGACTGAGCCATCTACTAACAACGCTTCAATGGAGTTGTTTCTCCTATTCGATTTTGCCACCTGTTGAAAAAACTTAGTGCATTTGTCACCCTCTTTTAACCAAAGAACCCTTGACTTTTGCCTCCAACTAATCTTCTCCATTAAGGTAGCTTTTTCCAATTCACTGATACCAAAGTTTTCCACAAATTCTCTCCAGCAACTAAAGCTCTCACTTCCTCCAACCCATCAAGAACACGCAACTCCTCCATAAGAGATTTTTTATGGGACTATTGGGCTTGGATTCTATTAGGCTGAACGTTGTGAAGCAGGTTGAGGTGAAGGCCCAATATGCGCCTCTAATTCCTCCTGAAGGCCCTTCTGCACCTTTAATTCTTCTAGAAACAAATCCCATCCTTTGATTAAAAGAAATAAGGGCCCCCTTTAAGTGAAACATGCGTTTCATGTGAAGCCTACTCTTAAGGGGGTCAGGAGATTTCCGCCATGGTGCATTGGAGAAGATTTCCGCTTTCCTAGTAAAAGATCAGGTGAGGCTTGTTTTAGCCCCGCTATGATGGAATTTTGTAATTGTATTTATGAGCTGGACCTCATGGATCTTCTCCTTGTAGGGGAAACTTTTACTTGGTCTAATAATAGGGACTTTCACTCTTGGTCAAGAATTGATAAGTTTCTAGATCTTTTTCAGAAAAGGTCGCATAGATTGTGCTCAAACCACGTAAAATTATAGGTAACACCAACTAGTCTTTAGAAGATTGATATACATAGTTGTTGGATAGATGGTTTCTAACATATATGATCAACACTTTGATATCATTTTCATTGGTGTTATGATTGCTTGGACAATGTTGCGTTCCTGCTCAACCCGATGCAGTAATCTGAACACGATACTAGGTATTAAGTAGAATGTGACTCATATGGTAGCCAATTTCTTTAGTTTCTTATGTTTATGGTGTTATATAGAGTAATTTACATTAAAAAAAGATCTTTTTCATGTATGTGTACTTTATATTTATGTGTGCATGATAGTGCAACATGCTAATTTATTTGCATTTCATATGATTATATAACCAAGAGCAGGATAATTGACAACAGTTTTTAAGCTGTAAAGAAGTGGTTGTCATCATTAAAACAAGCCTTTAAAAATTAAAGGACATGATAAAGCCATTGTATTCTCCAGTATAGGCAAGGAAAGTACAATTGGCTATTCCATATAGGCAGAAAGCAACAATACTATGATACCTAATCATAATGCTATAAAACAATTAGAGTTGACATGAGTGATATGAGGAGTAGGAAGCAAAGAAATAGATAATAACTGAGTCAAAAAGTACCTGCTCTGGTGTCTTTTTATGTCTATCAGCTATTTGTGCAACAATTGACAACTTGAGCATAGGGCCATGCACAGATCTTGATCTCCTAAATGATATGCGAGGAGTTCCAGGTTCATCTTCGCCACCTGATCCACTGTCAGATGGTCCAGGAGTTGAAGTAGGTACTCCTAAAGGTGTATGAGCAGATACATGGATACCTTTCAGTTGACAGAACTTCACAAGTTCATTTTGCCTCCAGAAAGGGTGCAATTCCACCTAAGAAAAGGGAATCATAAATAAATTAAGTACCCCAAAGTTTCCTGGCGTACATGAATTAAAATAACAACCAAAAGAAAAAAGAAAAGGATCTAACTGTTCTACTTATCAATCTCAAAAGAAAAAGCAAAAATGAAAACAACACAGTGTTCCATCTTCGAAAGAGGAAAGACATTGGACAGGTACCAAACTTAAGTCTTAAATTCTTACCTTGCGTTTCAGTACAAGATACTGGGAAGGTGATAATTTGTCAAAAATATTAAAAGGTTGAACAAAAGCTACTGTAACTGACAAAATTATGTCTAACCATCATACAGGTAAAAAGGGAAATGAGAGGCGTGAGATAACTTTTATGCAACTAAGATTTTCCTTTTAGCCCCTAACAAATTATTTAGAAAGATATATGTATGTCTTATTGATTCGTTGTTTGTTTCCAATGCCAATATTGAGTTAGAAAGATGCCATGAAGAGGTACATTGCTAGCTACCAGCCATGGTGTCCTAAGAAGAGAACTCCTACTTCAACAAATATAGCACCTTAAAAATATTGTTGTAGTGTTGGTTTAAAGATATCTAAAGGAGCAAACTTAAGTATTTTAGATCAGAATATATGGAATTCATATAGTTTTAAAAGCAACCTTAAGGAACAAGGTGGTGATGACATGCAAGCTTTCTTCAGAGCCAGGAAAACAGCTAACCTTACCTAGCTGGTACACCACCTCTTAGAACGTCAAATAGATTTATGGATGCCCCTATCCTAACAATGAGTTTCTATCACGGCCCAAATAAGGATTAGCCACATCTGTGTCATATCTTGAAATGATCCCTATAGACAACCAATGTTAAACTTTGCATATATATGCCTTCATAATCCATCCGCCGAATGTAACTTAATTTTCACCATCCGAGATAGCATAGCCTTTCCCACTCAAATTCCTAATGTTTTTCATCAGGGCTTATATTGTTTTGCAATACCTAGCACCACATGGCGTTGGCTCTAATACTATTTGTCACGACATAGGAAAAATGCTAACCACATATGCATTATACTATAAAAAGACTAGTATAAATTATAATCAGATCTCCATAAATTCACTTAAATAGCCCACTCTCATCTAGTACACAACCGACATAGAGCTTCAAAAATATACACCTTCATAATCTACCCACCCAATGTGAAACTTATCTTTTACAATCTAAGGTATCATAATCTCCCTCACTCAATTTGAACAGACATCTTCATCAAGACTTATTGGTGCTGTTATAGGTACTAGGTTGGACCTACTGGCACTGCTATAGGTAGTAGGTTGGCTTTCGTGCTATTTGTCAAGATGCTGAGAAATGCCAGCGACATCTGCACTTACCCCAAAAGGACCAGATAAAGTTACATTTAGAACTCCCTAAAATCATTCGTCTAACCCAGTACACAAGCAATCTGGGACTTGATGTATTCACGCGTTTGTGATTCACCCACCTTATGTGAGACTTAGCTTTCACAATTCAGAGTATCAAAGTTTCTCTATTTGTACAATCTGAAGTATGGTGGTAGCTGTTCAATACTTGCTTCTACCCTTCAATTATTGAAATTGTCTGAATCAGAAACCCATCAATGAGAACTATAAATCACAAAGAACAAGAGTACGTTGGGAGTGAAGATTTCAGCTAGACTAACTAGTAAAGTGTGTTAATCTGGGTTAGAAAAGAGTAATGGCAGAGCCAAGCGGTTACAACTAAATTCCGTTAGCGATTGATCTGGGTTCAGTTCTGTAATTCATTGAAAACTACCACCTGATACTTATTAACTAAGAATTTTGCTAGCCAATCAAAAAATAATAATAATTGAGAAGTCAAAATCGCAATGCTTTCTGTTTCGAATGTTACTAGGCGTGGATTTTGGACAGACAACTTGCGGAAGCATGCAATTGTCTCTCACTGATGATCAATGAATTTACTTTATCGTGGTTCTTTATGAGTCTATGCTTGAAGCAAAGCAGAATCCTTTGAATCAACAAGAATAATCACAGAACGAACCTGATTCACCGCAGGTACAATTTTTGCAAATTTAAGCAATTCCTTGATTTGCTGGATGCTGAAATTGCTGACTCCAATAGCTCGAACCAGACCCAACTCAACGAGACCTTCCATGGCTTTCCACGCTTTCTTCAACCGATTCAAAAACTGCCTATTCTCACTCCCCGACTTTGAAGGAGGATCAGTAGCATCACGAAACGCCGAGCTCTCAGGCCAATGCATCAAATAGAGATCCAAGTAAGAAACTCCAAGATTCTTGAGAGAAACTTTAACATAGTTCTCGATTTTATTAAGTGAATTCATAGTACAGTATAGCTTAGAAGTTAAGAAAACATCCTCCCTCTTCAATGAACCTTTGAAAGCTTCGGTGAGTGCTTCCCCAACTTCACTCTCATTCCCATAAAGATGTGCACAATCTATGTGACGGTGGCCAACCGACAATGCCGTTTTTACAGCTTCAACACAGAGGTCTCCGCCGCTCTGCCATGTCCCAAGTCCAATGGCTGGAATTTTAGCTCCCGTGTTTAACACGAAGTAACTTCCTGGTGTTCCACCTTTTCCTTTCATCCTCTCTAACTTCTCAGATGAATCAATGGGCACAACAAATAGTTTTCAAATAACCCAGTTACCCAGAATCACAAAGGTAGGTGCAAGAATCAAGTTCAAATTCCAGCAACTCAAGCTATATAATAAATAAGTGGAATATGAAATCCTGTCCAAGGTGACATACGAAATCCAATATAGCAGGAACGAAATTGAGATATGAAAATCAAACAGAAACCCAGAAATTAAATATTAAAAAAGATCCCAATTCAGAGACAATCAAAAGTGATGTAATTCAGAGGAAGCCAACGAAGCATTGCCGAGTCAAATGAACTATACAACTTTGACCACCAAATAAAGCCCAACTAGTGTTTGGCAACTTGTCTGAACGAGGAATAAAATGAGCAAACTGGGAATTCAATAACCAAATTACAAGACGCTCAAGACAAAATTATCTCGATTGATTTGCGAGGAAAGCACCAAATGAAGACCAAGATTGGATCGCTTTGTCTGAGAATATAGAAGCGAATATTCAAAAGGGCAGAGCTTTGGTCAACAACGGCAACAAAAGAGTAAGAAATCGCCCCCAAGCCAAAACTGAAAACAAAAGCTTAGCTGTAAACGACTAGAAGTCAATCAATCTCTCTCTCTCTCTCTCTCTCGCTAGGAAGAGTCCTATGCATATAATAATTTGACGTTGTTTATTCATGGGAATTGAATAGGAGGACATAGAGAAAGAGAGGTAAAAGACAAAAATGGTGTGCTCAGTTTTTTTTTTTTTAAAAAAAAAAAAAAAAAAAAAAGACTAAAAGAAGCTGGGTAGGAGGACTAGAAATTCAAGGTTACGCACCTAACTGTGACGGGTCCGCTGGTCTAGCCCAACCGCCACCTACTCACCAAACTTAACAACGTCATTCCTGTGACGACGCTACATAGGGAAGGAGAAATGTAAGGATCCTAAATTTTGTATTAGGAGATAAATATGGAAATATTGTTGTACATAATCAAAACAATTATTAATCAATCAACAAGTTTAACATTATTTTGATACTTATTTTTTATTAAAAAATAAATAAATTGATACTCCAAGCATTTTTCTATAACGAGAGAGTGTAGGCTAAGTTCGTGCGACCGTAAATGTGTGTTTGCCCATCACATCCCTTTGGAGAATCTTCACAAGAATAGGCAAATAACTTAATTTAATTATTATGGATTATTTTTTGTGCTTGGTAAATTACTTTAACATTTTTTGTTATAGTGTGTAAACTCCAATTTACTGACTATTTATCGATATTGATATTTCTGATATTAACCGTCACTGTCAACTGTCGAGTCGATAAGCAGTAATGGGCCAACAGCCGAGATTCAATTTTTTCCACTCTTTTTTGCCCAGCCGTTTTGGGCCTTGGGCTTTTTCTTTTCTTTTTTTCATTTTCTTCTCTGGCCTAAGTTCTTTTGATAAAAATTTTCTTTTCTGGCCCACTTTTTATTCCATGCATAGTGCACTGGCCCAATTTCTGTTGAAATCTTGACTATGAATTAATAACACTTCAATCTTCAATGTTCGATAAAGAAAAGATAGTGGAAAAAAATGTTTCACATAATAGACTTGAATATCAAATGTCATATGCCTTGACTATTAAAAGATGTACTGGCTTTCTTTGTTTCTAGGGAACAGTCTGATACATCGAGTGTGTTTGCTAATAAGCCTTTGCGACTTTCCTGCATTATAGATAGACATGAAAAATCACATAAGAATATCTCTTCTTGTTACCAATAAAGTCTAGGAAATAATGCGAGAGGCATAGGTTATAGAACTCTTAAAAAGATTTTAGGATTAAGAATAAGAGTCATAGGTTTGGTCTAATTATGTTGGTTGATTACAGTGACACGTTTTCCAACCAGAATACCCATTTCATAGTATATCCCCCTTATAAACAAATGAACGTGTTAATACAAGACTGACCTTTTGGTTGCAGGCCAACAAAACCAATAGAGTAGTTGATTCAGGTCCAGGAAAAGAGAATCCTAGAGGGAGAGAAAAGGAGTTTTCCTGTGGTCTTATCTTCTTCAAGAGGTAATACCCTAGACTTAAACTCATTTTTTTTTTGATGTTCTCATCATGATTAGCTTCTATTAGTGTTGTTTTGGTAGTTTAGATAATTCTATCTTGTAGATCTAGGTTTTGGGTTTACTCTTATAAGGTTGTGTTAAGTCCTAAGACAAGATTAGTGATAGTTAGTCTCTCTTTAATGTTGGACATGCTTTATTATGCATGGAGGTGTTATTATAGTTTAGGGCTGTGGCTAGTGCCTTAGAAAAGCCTTAGGTTGTGATAGACTAGGAAAAGTTTGGACATTTGTTAGAAATGGAGTTTCTGCTTGATTATTGAACAATCGACATGATAACCGAACGTTCGATGGTCAAATAGAATGATCATTTTGCACTCAAAATAGGTTTAACAGTATTTAAGCTTCAATTAAGATTGATGCTAGACCATTTCACATATTTGAACATTGTGGATTGTCAAGGGAATTACCTAGTGTGTTAGTTTGTAATTGGCTTCATTCTGTTGGACAAAATCAATTCTTTGTAATGATGTTTTTAAATAGGTATTCCGCTATTCAGAATGTTTCCAGAAGATTCTGCACAGTCTACAAGTCAGAAAAATCGGATCCCTTGCAGCCCTCCGAACGACGTGGTATACCGTCCGGACGCCCAATTGTCCAAAGCATCATCCGTTCGGACGACGAGAACTTTCTGTCCGAACCTCTCTCTGTGTTGAGAAGCTTCGAACTGCTCCAGCTTGCATCCGTCCGGACATTTCAGCAACACATCCAGACGACACTTAGTGTTCAACCAGCTATGGGATTTCCTTCCAATACAAATATGGGAAGATCGCTGCAACCGTCCGAACAATGTGGATTACCGTCCGGACGAGCTCATTCATAAGGCAAGTATCGCATTCAAAATCCAGACGTCCGGACACCAATCTTCATGGTCCGGACGCGCGAGTATCATATATGAAAATTGCGTGCGTCAGATCAACCGTCCAAACAACCATTCCCTTGGTCCGGACACACGAAGCCTTGATATGGAAATTGCGTGCAGTGGAAGTGCGACCGTTCGGACGACAGGGCAACACCGGCCGGAGGCGGCTCAAATCAGGAAAGAATTTCAGCGAAATTTTGGAAAGCTGATCGCACAGTTGTCTGTTCGGACGCCCTATGACTACCGTCCTGATGGCGCCTAGGTTTTATCAAGCCAGATGCTCAGTTGAACCTACAACCTATAAATAGAGGTCCCTAGGCTTGAGGACAGCAAGAATTCGGTATTGAATTCTTTAGTGTTTAGAGAGTTATATTGTAAGGTTATTGTGCTGAGTTAGTCTCTCTGAAGCCATTGATGTGTGTGTTGTTGCTGTGCTGATTTGAAGTCTATCTTAGGGGTTGGCCCTAAGGTAAAGAATTTCATTGAAAACCCCTTCAGGTAGGAGACCTGGGTGGGAGGCGTTCGTGTTAGGTTACACGTTAGAGTGCAAGGTACGACCACTGCATCAAGGGTATGTGAGTGCTACTACTTTTTAACTAGTCTTGTCTTCAGAATAGTGGATATCCTGGGTTTGGCTGCCCCGGAGTGGTTTTTCTCTTAATTGAGTTTTCACTCCGTTAACAAAATTCTTGTGTTGTTTAAATTCCGCATTGATATTATTGTGTTAACACTTTGTGCACACACACACTTGTTTATATTAGAAGTCATTTTAATTTTTCAATTGGTATCAGAGCTTGGTACACTCTGTTTAGATTTAATTCTTAAGTGTTAATTTTTTTTTGACTTCTATTCATAATGTCTCAAAGTCTTAATATTGTTCCTGTCTTTGATGGTACGAACTATGGCTATTGGAAACCTCGTATGCGATTTTTTTTAAAATCCATTGACTGTTGGAGTATTGTTGAAACTGGTTGGACTAAGCTAGCGGATGCAACACTCAAACTAGTCACTGAGAAAAATGCGCGACTTTCCAATGATAAAGTCCTCCATGCTCTTTGTCAAGCACTCTCACCATCTAAATTCGCAAGAATTTCAAATAGTGAATCCGCTAAAGAAGGGTGGCAAATTCTAGAAACAACATATGAAGGCACTAAACTTGTTAAATCTGCCAAACTTCAAATTTTGATTTCCAAATTTGAAGAAATTAAGATGTTAGAGGATGAGATATTTGGAGAGTTGAAAAGTGTCCGAACGGTGTTGCCCTTCCGTCCAGATGGTTGTTGTTTCCCGATCCGTGTCTGAACATGAAATCCAATTTCTACTCAGACTCTAAATAGCGTTTGGACAGTATAACCACGTTGTCCGGATAGATACACTTGAACACTGGAATCTTCTCGAACTCTGAATAGCATCCGGACGTGTTGCCATGTTGTCCGGACGGTTGCAACCTTGCACTATTCGAAGCTTCTAGGCACTGTTGGGGTCTAGACGGTATTGCCACCTTGTTTGGACATATACAGGAACTTGGGATCCAACTGTTTTGACTTGAAAACTACATAGAATCTTCCTTGAACACTTGAAATAGCCTTCTTGAAGCTTGTGACACTGCAACTTCTCATGATGAGGCTCTTTCCATATTAGAGACATAAACTCTAAATACTGTAAAGATTCTGAAATATACAGCATCCCTGTTAAAGCAGCAACATTACATAGCAGTGATTTTGTCAAACAGAATGTAGCCAATACAAAATACTAACAAACTCCCCTTTTGGCCATTCTGAGACAAAATCACTTTGACCGGTTTAAAAATACATTCCAGGTCCAAATATAAAAATACTCCCCCTTTTGTCTCAAAATGACAAAGGGTAAACAGAGTATTTAGAGAAAAACACAATTACTAAAATTCAAAACAAGACTAAAAGTAAAGTATCTCATCAAAAGCCTGAATAAACACAAGAGGACACCTCATCACATCTCCTGAATTTGAGCTACTTCGGTTTCTTGCTCCTAAAGTCGGGAAACATAGACTGAAAATCTTTAGTCACTTGAGTCTTCTAGCCCGAAACCGATCATCCGCTGAATGTAATCCTCTAAACAATTGGTCTGCAAGATGATAAAGAAGATTCACCACTGAATCTCTAGCTGGTGCAGATTTGGAGGAAGAGGTTACAAAAGACTTTGTATGAGCGGGGGGAAGGAGCTCATCTAAATCTTGTGATCTCTGGAACATATGATTTCAACACTAGTCTGTTTTCCAAAGAGCCCTATGCCTGACACTATGCTGGAAGCCACTAGACAACATATTCCTGAAAATATTTAAACAGAAATCTATCCAAAAATAACACTACAAGGAAATATTAGATCCTATTAATTCAAAAAGAATGTGGTATTATGACGGCTATCAATTGGATGCACAAAGAAATACAAAAGTAGATATAGCAATCCAAAGGACACAAATGTAGCAATATCCATCCAACATAAAGACAGAAAAATATGCACAGTCTCTTAAATCATCATTCCAATCAATCAAATATTCCAATATTTTGAAAAGAACCAAAGCTTAAGAGAATAAGGAAAGTCAAAGAAAATACCTGGGACTGAGAAAGGATGCACAGAGAATATCTATATCTCAAGAGAAATCTGAGAGAAAAGGCACACAACACAACATGATAGAACAGGCAAAAAGTAGTGTGTGTCTAGCAAAGAAAGCAAAAGGCTCGTGTCTGGACGTCGTACATACTCATCCGGACAGCATGTTTTCATATAAGAGATCAACAGAGCCGAGCGCGTTCGGACGCAAGAACATGTTCGTCCGGACGCTTCACACTAGAAGCTGAAAAACAGAGGGAAATATGCAGAAAAATAATTTTCCCTAATGTTAGCTTCAAAACACACATGTATAAATAACTGATAAAACAATCAAATAGCATTTCAAAAATATACCAAGATATAATTGAGAGTTAAGAGTCAATAAGTACAAAAATTTCCTTGTAGATAGAAATTTTTCAATAGTAAACTTAACTCATGCTATGCGTGTGTGTGTGTGTGAAAGCTTTCCCAATAAGGTATGATCTTCGCTGATATGATTTATAAGGTATGATCTACGCTGATATGATTTAAAGCAACTGAATTTTCTAAATAAGAGAGGAATTCATAGATAGATCAGTCAAAAGTCAAACCTTATCTTACTAGGGCCTAGACACCTTCATCTGATACTCTTCCCCTAAGAAGCAGCACTATTTTTCTTTTTACTTGTACCATGGAGGACAAGATTGTTAGTATTTTATTGGCTACATTCTAGATAAAACAAAAACACTTTATGTAATGGTTACGTTAACAGGGCAGTCGGTTTTCAAATCAAAATCTTCATGTTATTTAGACAATGATCAAATCAAAGACAATAACTGATCACAAGCAGCTTAAAGATGTCCAAGAAGAGTCCTTGTAAAATCCAAGACAAAAACAACCGGTTCCTGTGCAACCTTCCGGACGGGCCTTTGAATGCGTCCAGACGCCCCTCAGTGTCTTACAGATAAACATTGAAGACGTCAAGACATTAGAGCAACACTGTCCAGACGCTCGGTCAATCAGAATTCAACAAGGAGTCTGTTTTCGTAAATCGACACTATTTGGGAAGTCTCTGCAAACCTTCAAGACGACGTGGCAACACGTTCGGATGATGTCCAGTAGTTCAAAATATTCCAGAGTTTCGTTCGAACGCGGAAGGGATTTTAGTGAAAACCGTTCGGACGCTCGGTCAAGTCGTCCGGACGTGAACCAGATAAAGATAAAATTACGTTGTTTTTGAAAGGATATCGCAGAAAATTGTCTGGATGTGGCTAACTTCCGTCCGGATGCTCGCCAGCCAGAGTCCGAATCTCAACAGCTTTTGAGGTCTCTTGAAGCCTATAAATAGGGGGCTCTAGGCTAGTGTTTTGTACAGAATTCGACAGTGAATTCCATAGTGCTTTGAGAGGGTGTTTAGGGAAAATCGAAGATCCGCTAGCTCTCAAGCCGATGCCAGTGTGTGCTCAAGTGTTCGTGTGAAGTCTATCTTAGGGGTCGGCCCTAAGGTAAAGGAATCCATCAAAAACCCCTTCAAGTGGAAGATCTAGTTGGGAAGCGTTCATGTTAGGCTACACGTCAGAGTTAAAGGTATGACTACTGCATAGGGTTATGTGAGTACGAGTGTCTTATAACTAGCTTTGTTTTTGGATAGTGGATTTCCTGGGTTTGGCTGCCCCAGAGTGGTTTTTTTCTCTTCATAGAGTTTCCACTTCGTAACTAATATCTTGTCTCATTTAAATTCCTCATTTAAGATATTTGTTTGCACACAAACACACACTTGGTTTAAATTAGAAGTCAATAAATTATTTTCAATTGGTATCAAAGCTTGGTACACTCTGTTTTAGATTTACTTCTTAAGTGTATCCTTTTGACTTCTGTTTTTAATTATTATGTCTCAAAATCTTAATTATGTTCCGTCCTTTGATGGGACAAACTATGGCTATTGGAAAGCCCGAATGCGCTTTTTTTAAAAATCTATTGACGTCTGGAAAATTGTTGAAACTGGTTGGATTAAACCAGAAGAAACAGACGAAATTATTGTTGTTCAAACAAGCGCAAGACTTTCCAATGATAAAGCCCTCCATGCACTATGTCAAGCACTTTCACCATCTAAATTCGCAAGAATTTCAAATTGTGAAATTGCTAAAGATGCATGGTAAATTCTAGAAACAACAAATGAAGGCACAAAACTAGTAAAATCTGCCAAACTTCAAATGTTGATTTCTAAATTTGAAGAAATTAAGATGCTAGAAGATGAGACATTCAGAGAGTTCTACACTAAGATTAGTGACCTAAGAAACTCGATGGTGAGTCTTGGGAAGCAAATCTCGGATGTAAAACTCATCCGAAAGAAACTAAGATCTTTGTCTGAGCGTTTCAGGATTAAGGTGACAACTATAAAAGAAAGCAAAGATCTGGAGGAGATGAAGATTGAAGAGCTGGTAGGATCTCTTCAGACGTACAAATATTCCTTACCTCCAGTCAGAAAGGCAAAGACAATTGCCCTCAAAGCATCTAAGGCATCCAAGAAGAAATCCGTAGTCTTATCTGATGAAGACTCCGATGTTGATGAATATGCAGTGGCTATGTTAGCCAAGAACTTCAAGCGATTTATGAAGAATAATAAATTCAAGAAGAATTTCTCTGACAAATTAAGAAATGGTCCTCATGTAGCTGATACAGAAGAAGTAGAGAAGAAAGATCCGAGGGGTCCTCAGCGCTTCGAATGTTCAGGCTTTGGGCACATCAGGACTGAATGTGCAAATCTGAAGAAACAAAGAGGGAAAGCCTTTAATGCAACTCTCAGCGATGAGTCTAAGAAAGAAGAAGAAACTCCTGAGGAAGAAAAATTCCTGGCATTCGTAGCCCCACATGAAGATAAAGAGGATTCTCAGTCCTCCTACTCTGAGAATAGTGAAGAAGAAGATATGCAGTCAGCCTATCAACTTCAATATGTAGAATTTCTAAAGCTGAGGGAAAAATACAAGCAACAGGTTCTAGAACTGAACAGCCTCAGAACTGAAAAGACCTTCATGCTCATTAAGATTAATGATTTAGAAGAGAGGCTACTGGAGACACAGTTACAACTGCAAAGAGTCTCAGACGAGAAGCTCACTCACATGCTCTCCATTCAGAAGTGCCCAACTGACGAGACCGGACTGGGGTATGTTCGTACTTCTGATACTCCTTCTACCTCCAAGACCATTTTCGTGAGGCCAGTTATTCCTGAATCTCCACCTCCAAGAATGGATAAGGGAAAAGCAGTTATGGAAGGAGAAGTTCCTTTCAACCTTCAGCCTCTGGTCAAGCTTCCTATAAGAAGAAAGCCTCTCATATGCCATCACTGCAGCGAGTCAGGGCACATCAGACCTAATTGCCCACATCGGAAATTTCAAAGGAAGAAAAAGTGGCAGGCTCCTAAAACTCCCATGTGTCACCAATGTGGAGTTAGCAGTCATGTCAGACCGAAGTGTTCTCCACCTAAGTCACCCAGGCAGCATAGATCTCCGCCCAGAAATCATAGTCCAAGGCATCAGCAGCTGCAGAAGCCTACTCAGGCAAAAAAGACTTGGGTCCCCAAGAAAACTACAACAAGGGAAATCTCTAGTGAAGGAACATCTTCCATTAGTACTTTCATGCAAGATCTGGTCAGATTTCTGACTCTACAGCTTCAGAAGGAAGGACAGGACAAGGATGAGAACACTCACTCCCCGAGGGGGAACAGACCTACCCAGTAGGTAAGGTCACACATGCCTAGGAATTTGGTTCCTAAATCCTAGAGCATGACAGGTACACTTGCATAGTTTAATTTATTTTTTCATCTTATAAATAATTTGCATGTTGTTATGGAACCATCTTTTCTATCCCTATATTCCCTCTTGGGTTGTCTTGAGGAAATTCTGCAGGTATTAAATGGGGATGATAGGAAAAGCACGTCAAGCGATTGCTTTTTCTATCATGTTACTCTCAAACCTCTCTCCCTGAGGTCAAGTTTGTTTTTACCACACATGCTTGGTCAACACTGCTCTCTTTATTTTGAAAGCATGTTTTTTTTTTAATTAAAAAAGGGGGGGGGGGGGGGGGGGGGGTTAAAAGGATGCAGAGGTTTATTGTTTTATAACTTCCAGTTATCTTATGTATGTTTAACTGATGTCTCAGTTTCCGATGCATTTATTCAATTGCCTTTATATAACTGAGAGTTTTTATCTACGAAGTTTTCTAGTGGTATCCATTCTAGATAGTTACTTTTCTCTTGCGATGAAAAATGTGCACTATCCAAGGCTCTCTCCTAAGGTATTTGTGTCTCTCCTCTAACTTTTAGCTTCTGAATTTTTTTAAATGGGAGAGATTTTGTTTTGCCAAGATGGTTAAATTGACCAACTCGCTAGTTGAACCTAGAACCCATAAATTCTAGCATTCTTTCTAGGTTGCAGCACCAAGAGATAAAAGGCATTCAAAACTGAATAAACATGGATAAATAAAAAGATCCACTGCTTATGCTAAATCTGTTCTTGATCTTGTCCCTAAAGAAATAGTCAATGACCACATCATTGCGGAAATAGACGGTCACTAAAGGACATAGTAAAAGAAAAGTGTTGCAGCTTAGGGAGAGTGTATCAGATGAGGGTAACTAGGCCCTAGCATAATAAGGTTTGATTTTTGACTGATCTAACATTGATTTTCTCTCTTCTTTGAAAAATCCGGGTGTTTTAAGTCATATCAGCATACTTCATATCTTATTGAGAAAGCCTTCACATACACACACGCATTGTTTGAGTTAAGTTTTCTATTGAAATGTTCTCCCACTGGAAAATTCTTCTGGTGATTAAAACATAACTCTCAATTATATCTTGGATTTAAAAAAAAAAAATGCTAATTAAACTAAGATATCAGTGTTATATACATGCGTGCTCTAGAAATTATTTGGGAAATATTTTTTCTGCTCTTTCTCCTCTTTTTTTCAGATTTTTTTTGTATGAAGCATCTGAACGGTGTGTTGGGACGTCCGGACGGTGATACTGATTGTCCAGACGGTATTTCTGGTGTCCGGCCGATACGGTTGATTCGTCCGGACGCTCATTCTTCTTGTCCGGACGACCGTGTTTTTGCGACCTCTACGTGGCACTACGTCCGGACGTCACTTAAGTTCCATCCAGATGGTGAACCCTGTAGGGTTAAATCGCATTCTCCCCGCGCCGCAGCCCACTTTTTGGTTTCCTTTTTATGTTTTTTTGTTGTCTTGTGCGTTTTTCTCGTACTTTTTATGCATAGTTCTCACGTGCTCGTGTCGTCTTTGCATTTTATCTCCTCCCCATGTATGTATTAATACTCTTTTACTATTATTTTTAAGTTTTCATGCTTAAAATAGGTTGTTTTTTTTTTTTTTAGTTTTCATTTTTTTTAGTTAAATATATATTATTGCTCAAAAATTCCTTATTATTGGGTTGAGATTGTGCATATTTGTTCTAAATGTTGTTTGGGTTGTGTTACTTGATGTTGTAATTTCTGGGATAGTCCAGTTTACAGCCGTTATAATGCCCAAATTTTTTTTGGATTAACAGGAATTAATGCTTTCGTGGATTTGTGTCTGTTTTTTTTAGTTTAGAAAATATGTCTTCAGACGACTCTTCTCCTCCAGTCAGGAAAAGAATTGAGGAATCAGTTGCTGACCGGTTGCACCGTAAGCAATCCCGACAGGTCCTATCTGAGCAGAATCTTCTCAGCGCAGATCTGAGAGACCCAGTTCTGCTTCCCATTGCTCAGATGCTATTGGAAAAAAACTAGGAGTATCTGTACAATTGTGCCTGCCAGGCATTTCCCAGACTGGTACAGGAATTTTATGGCCACATGATCATCATTCAGGATGATGACAGAGGATTGATCATGCAGACTATGGTCAGAGGCCATACAATTTTGATAGACCCCCAGCTTATCAGTTTTGTGATCGGGGTCCCTATTCTACCATTATCCGGAGTTCCTTTTCCTGAGGAGGCTCCCAGTATCGAGTTCTTACATGACTTCTTTGGGACGAGACCATAGCTCGAGGACAAGTCCCACTCCCAGATCAACATCGGTGCCTTTGCTCCTATGCACCGATTCTTAGCAAAGGTTGTTGTCACAAACCTTTGGTCTCAAGCTCGGCGGAGTAAGCTTACCCTCTAGAAGGCCACCCTTCTATATGCCATCGTGATGCGGACTCCATTTTGCCTGTGCAAGCATATCTTGCACACTATGCTCGAGGTTCGCGATGAGAAGAACACGAGTCTGTCGTTTAGGTGTCTGATCACTCAAATCTACCTTCAAGTCATGCCAGACATTTTAGACTCGGAGCCCCACTCACGGATTCCAGATCCCCTTGGCATACAGACTCATGAAGTCTAATGCCCAGTTATGGCACGAGGCTCAAGGCGCTGTTCCTCAGCCTCCACCAGATCTCCCCACAACAGCCGCATCATCATCATCTCAGGCTGTGCCTCCTTCTTTTGACATTGAGGCTGCTTTTGCACAGCTCATGACTTCCATGTCAGCTCTTCAGCAGAAAGTCAATCTTATCGGGGAGCGTGTCGAGCAGAGCCAGATCGACATCAGAGAATGCCTGAAATATCATCATCCCAAGCTGAATGATGATGATGATGATGATGATTGAGTGTTTATTTTTTGTTGTTCTTGTCTTATTTTTAGAACAATTTTAAATTTATGTTGACACTTTGTGTGCTGCTTAAACACTTATGGTTTTATTTCATACTCTGTTTACCCTTTGTCATTGTGTGACAAAAAGGGGGAGTATTTTTTTTGGTTGTTTTTGGTGTTTAAGACCGGAAATGTATTTCCAAACCAGTCAAAGTGTTTTTGTCCCAGAATGGCCAAAGGGGGAGTTTGTTAGTATTTTATTGGCTACATTCTGGATAAAACAAAAACACTTTATGTAATGGTTGCGTTAACAGGACAGTCGGTTTTCAAATCAAAATCTTCATGTTATTCAGACAATGATCAAATCAAATACAATAAATGATCACAAGCAGCTTAAAGATGTCCATGAAGAGTCCTTGCAAAATCCAAGACAAAAACAACTGGTTCCTGTGCAACCTTCCGGACGGGCCTTTGAATGCGTCCAGAAGACCCGTAGTGTCGTACAGATAAACATTGAAGACATCTAGACGCTCGGTCAATCAATATTTAACAAGGAGTCTATTTTCAGAAATCGACACTGTTTGGGAAGTCTTTGCGAACCGTCCGGACGACGTGGCAACACGTCCGGACGATGTCCAGTAGTTCAAAATATTCCAGAGTTCCATTCGAACGCGGAAGGGATTTTAGCGAAGACCGTCCGGACGCTCGGTCAAGCTGTCCGGATGTGAACCCCAATAAAGATAAAATTACACTGTTTCTGAAAGGATATCGCAAAAAACCGTCCGGAGGTGACTAACTTCCGTCCGGACGCTCGCTAGCCAGAGTCCGAATCTTAGCAGTTTTTGAGGTCTCTTCAAGCCTATAAATAGGGGGCTCTAGGCTAGTGTTTTGTACAGAATTCGACAGTGAATTCCATAGTGCTTTGAGAGGGTGTTTAGGGAGAATCGAAGATCCGCTAGCTTTCAAGCCGGTGCCAGTGTGTGCTGAAGTATTCGTGTGAAGTCTATCTTAGGGGTCGGCCCTAAGGTAAAGGAATCCATCAAAAACCCCTTCAGGTGAAAGATCTGGTTGGGAAGCGTTCTTTTTGGGCTACACGTCAGAGTTAAAGGTATGACTACTGCATAGGGTTATGTGAGTACGAGTGTCTTGTAACTAGCTTTGTTTTTTGATAGTGGATTTCCTGGGTTTGGCTGCCCCGGAGTGGTTTTTTCTCTTCATAGAGTTTCCACTTCGTAACAAATATCTTGTCTCATTTAAATTCCGCATTTAAGATATTTGTTTGCACACAAACACACACTTGGTTTAAATTAGAAGTCAATAAATTATTTCAAAGATTAATAACTAAGTCAACACAGAAGTAGTGAATTTATTCATATATCAATAAGCTCAGAATTATAACTGCTTGTATCACTTAGTGTTGCAACCTAGAGAGAAAGCCAGAATTTATGGGGTCTAGGTTCAACTAGCGAGTTGGTCAATTTGACCATCTTAGCACACAAAAATCTCTCTTAAAGAATTTTCAAAAGCAGAAAATTAGGGATAAAAAGTATACCTTAGGAGAGCCTTGGATAATGCACATTTTTCATCTCATGAGAAAAGCAACTATTTAGTATGGATGCAACAGGGGCACTTTGCAGATATCAAGTATAAACTCTCAATTATATAAAGACAAAAATAATTAATGCATCAAGAACTGAGACATCAGTTTAACATACATAAGATATCTGAGAAGCTATATAAGGGAACAATAAAAATTTGCATCCTCCCCCCCCCCCCGGCCCCATTTTTTTGTTGAAAATAAAAGACAAAAACAAGGAAGACATACTTAAAAGGAAAATAACATATGTCTAGACATAGCATGTAGGTAAGAGCGAACCTGACCTCAGGGAGAGAGATTTGACTATAGCAAGACAGAAAGTAGTGACGTACTTTCTTTGTCATCCCTAGAATGTACTTGTAGAAATTTCTCAAGGCAACCAAGAGAAAATCTAGGGATAGAAAAGGTGGTTCCTCAAACAGAATGCAAGGCAAAAATAGGATATATAAGATATGACAATCAATGCAATACAAACATACCTGGTATGCACTAGGATTTAGGAACCAAAATCCAAGGCATTCACCCCTCCCCCTCAAGGGGTGAATGGTCTCATCCTTTTTTATCCATACCTGGTGTACCCATGGTAGATGTGATCGGGTATTGCTCATACTGTCCATTCTCCTCAGTATATCTTGTAACAAGCTCAGTGATGTGGTCGATTTGTGTACAAAAATATCAATAATAAAATTACCACTCGCGATAGTATGAATCCTTATAGGATAGGGCTATATTGAGGGTGTCGAACCTCAAGGATTGCGTAAGCATTTTTATCAAACTTTTCAAGATTAAATATAACTTAATTTAAAATATGTTTGATTTGATTTTGTTTATAACTAAGTTAAATGCATAAAACTAAAGACATAAAAATAAAGATTAGTGTGATGAGAGAAAGAATAAGGGGTTGATTTCACCACTCACCGCATAACAATGGTCAACAATAAATTAACAAGGAAAATTCATACTATGCATGATATAGGGCTCGTCTCACTCGAGTAGTTAAGAAATTAACTCTAAAGAATAAGTATAATCCATCTTCGGTTGGCACGAACTGTCCACCTAACCACTAAGATGCGGTACGACCCGTCTTCCTTAGGTATGGATTAGCTATGTCTTTAATAGGATACAAACAATCAATGGAAAAGTATAACCCATCTTCGGTTGGTACGAACTATCTACCTAAATTACACTAAACTAGGGTGTAGTACAATCCGTCTTCCCTAAGCATGGCCTATCTAACCCTCTTGATCATATGTCAATTAAAACCGTTATATAACAATCATTCACATAATCACAGAAAATATAAAGGATTGAGTTCAATCAATATAAAAGACTTTCTAAGACAAGATAAGAAATTCATAATGATTGAATATAAACATTAAAATCAATTCTCACAATTATACAACCATCATTCATATAAAAAATCCCAAACTAAAATACAATCAAACCATTGTTACTTGGAAAGGGCTACATCAACACCCTATTAGGAATTTAGCCGCTCATCGTGGCGCTGGGATGGCCTCCTGCCATGTTTTTCTTCTCTTTAACTTGTCAAGCCTCCAAGAAGAATTTTCTATCTAAAACTAAGCACAAGCACACATTCTCTTGAAGCTTAGAGGTCTATTTATAGAGACTAGGAGAGGCCTAAAAGTTCTAGAAATCTAAGAAAAATCAGAACTTAGTCCTTAGTCCAAGTAAGAGATTGAAACTTCAATCCAAGTAGGAAAATGATTCCAAATTCGTCCAGATTTGTGGTCTATTATTCTAGGGCGATTTTGACATAGTAAACGTCCAAATTATAGAAAATCTATTTCTGACATATTTGTTTTATTTTTTATTATCTTTCCAATGCCATAAATATCTTCACAATACAAGATCTGAGAAGAAAGTTATGATCAAAACACTGAGACATATGCAAAATCCAAATTTGAATCCAATCCGATTTTAACTCTTATTGGAGAAATTCCGATTTAATCATTCCCTTGATTTGATTAAACTTAACTACATCATATAAGTCTTCTATTATGATTGGTTAAGCTTAAACATATCTTCTAGGTCTTCTCAAAGTGTGTTTTAAGCCCAAAATCAATAGAATTAATTGCATCTTTATTTACAACCTGAAAACAATAAAACAACACAAAATCAAACAAATAAAAATGCTAAAGAATTAACATATATAAGTTAAGGGCTTGAATGTGCAACATTCAACACTTATCATTCAGCAACCCTTCATAGGCATGTTTACTATCGGGCTTTTGTGGCTTTTTCTTATAGTGCCTTGATGTGTTCTTCGGAACAAGCTGTTGATGCCGTGGAACCTGATGTCCCGCCAAAGGTAAAGTACCTAATGTGGTCTTAGTAGGCAACTTCTTCTGAGCTTGGAGCTATGGACATTTGGGTCGGATGTGACCAGTGATGCCCAGTGATGACAGGTGGGCAGGCTTATTTCGTTGGAATGCTGCTTGACTTTCTCTACAGAAATATGGCTAGCATTCTTACAAACAATATTGCCCTTACCTTTTTATATGTCTCCTACGCAGAGGGACATATTTTGATGAGGAAGAATCTTCAACTTCACTTTTCCTCAGAGCATCCCGCTTAATCCAAGGCTTGTGGGATTTCAACAAATAACAATTTGGCATAATATGACCAATCTTCCCACAATTATGACACTTAGTGAAAAATCAAATGACTTCTAATATAAACAAGTGTGTGCAACAAAATATCAAAATGCGGAATTAAAGGAGACAAATATTTTGTTAACGAAGTGAAAACTCAATCAAGAGAAAAACCACTCCGGGGAAGCCAAACCCAAGATATCCACTATTCAAAAGACAAGACTAGTTACGAAGCAGTAGCACTCACATAACCTTATGCAGTGATCGTACCATGAACTCTGACGTGTAACCCAACAAGAACGCTTCCCAACCAAGTCTCTTACTTGAAGGGGTCTTCAATGGAATCATTTACCCTAGGGTCATCCCCTAAGATAAACTTCAAATCAGCGCAGCAACAGCACACAACGGCAACGGCTTAAGAGAGACTAACTCTGCACAACAACTCTAAAATATAACTCTCTAAGCACTAAGGAATTCAATACCGAATTCTTGCAGTTCTCAAGCCTAGGGACCTTTATTTAAAGGCTGCAGGTTCAAATGAGTGTCTGGCTTGAAAAACCTAGGCGCAGCTCAGATGGTAGACATAAGGCATCCGGACGGACAACTGTGCATTCGGCTTTCCAAAATTTCACTAAAATTCTTTCCAGATTTGAGCCACGTCCGGACGGTGTTGCCCAGTCGTCCAGACGGTCGCACCTTAACTGCACGCAATTTCCATATTAAGGCTTCACGTGTCCAGACCATAGGAATGATCGTCCGGACAATTGATCTGATGCACACAATTTCCATATATGTAGCTCGCGCGTTCGAACCATTAAGACTGGCGTCCGGACGTCTGAATTTTGAATCTGCGACTTGCCTTATAGATGAGCGCGTCCGAACGGGAATCCACATCGTTCGGACGGTTGCAGCTGTCTTCCCATATCTGTGTTTTAGAAAGAAATCCCATAGCTGATTGAACACTGAGTGGTGTCCGGACGTGCTGCTGAAATGTTCCGATGGATGCAAGCTAGAGCAGTTCGAAGCTTCTCTATACAGAGGAAGGTCTGGACGGAAAGTCCTCATCATCCGGAATAATGATGCTTTGAACAGCTGGGCGTCCAGACGGTATATCACGACGTCCGGACAGCTACAAGGGATCCGATTTCTCTGACTTGTAGACTATGCAGGATCTTCTAGAAAACCTCTAAATAGCTGAATCCCTATGTAAATACATCATTACATAGATGTACTTTTGTCCAACAGAATGCAGCCAATTACAAACTAACGAACTCCCCCTTTGGCCATTCTGAGACAAAAATACTTGATTGGTTAAAAATACAATCCCGGTCCAAATAAAAAATTACTCCCCCTTTTTGTCACAAAGGGACAAAGGGTAAAACGAAGTAATGAGAAAAACTACACAATAATTACTCCCCCTAAATGTCTTAGAAGGACCAAGGTAAACAGAGTAATAATATCCAGAAGTTAAAACATGTTTAACAAATTATCCAAAAATAAGTTGTTTCAAAAACAAAAACCAAGTACAACATAAAAATCAATCAGCCTCTGCCATAGGCACATCATCCTCATCATCACTACTAGATGGGTGATGGTACTTGAGACACTCCTGGAGATCTAGTTGGTTCTGCTTAACACGAAGGTTAATAGACTGAACCTCTTACTACATGGCAAAGATGGACTGCTGCATAGATGACATGGTCAGCTGCATGGAACTCATACCCCCTTGTATTGTAATACCTCAGATTTTTAAGACAGAACACCTTAAAATAGAATTTAAGACCTATGGTGATCAATCCACACTATTAAGTTACTCGATCGACATTATTCTGATAATTTCATATTTATGCACCACCAGTTCTTAATTGATTAATAGACAAACCTAAATATTTGGTGAATTAGTTGAGATAATAATATTCCTAATATTATTATATGAGAAGACTTTATAGAATAATATTATTGTGAAATATTTATTGTACACAATATTATTTTGGCTAATATTATTCATTGTAAGAATATTATTAGTATAATAATGTTATTCAAAAAATTTATATTAATTATGAAATGAACTGGACTCAAAATGAGTTTAAAATTATACCCTAATAAAATATTAAATGATAAAGACCCAATATAAATATCCACAAATATAAGATTAGACATTTTATCCATAAATTAACTGAACCAATGGATTAACTTCATCTGGACAACACATCACACCTACAGCTCAACCCTCTCGTCATTTCCCTCACGTCACTTATGCAAGCCAAACTTGTTGAGCAAGTTTGTTTAGCAACCTTATAAATTAGCCCCCTACTTCACGCAGAAACTGGCACCTCTCAGTTTATTACTGAGCTTCTTCTCCCTCTCTTCTTAATCATTTATTCCTTCTTCTTTTATCCTTCTCTTCTTTTACTTCTTGTTCACTCGAGTAACAGAGAGAGTGAGAGGGAGAAAACAAGAGAGATCGAGTGAGATTGAGAGAGAGACATCACAGAGAGAGAAAGAAAGGGAATCGGTCGAGAGATTGAGATCGTCAGAGAAGAGGAGAGAACCCGGAGACCTGTGCTCAGAGCCGACGAACGAAGACCCGATCAGAGGCCAATATCCAGTGGGTGGACTGGGTCAATGCCGATGAACCCAGATGGAAACCAGACCTTTTATGGTCGCCGAAGGTGCGATTTCCAGCCGATCGTCAATGGTTGATGAGGGAGACGACTTTTGGTGACTTGGAGCACGAAATCCAGCGATTTCCAGAGATGATTCCGACGATTTTTCGATGGTTTTTCCTTAGCTTCAAAGGGAAATTCTCTAGGTAAATTCTTACGAGTTTCTTATGATTTTGTTTAGTTGATTTATTGATGAATTAATGGGTTGTGAGCTTGAATCCTCTGTTCTAGCTTAATGGTTTTTGTCTTAATTTATTGGTTTATTATTGTTGTTTATTGGCTGATCTGGGTGAGGTTTTGTGGTGATAGTTTTCTGGGCAGTATGGTGTTGATCAATTTGGGTATTCCGGTGGTGATGGATTTGGAAATTGATTTTGGATGTTTTCTGTTGGCCGTGTAGTCCTCTATTTTGTTGATGATTTTCTCTTGAGGTTTTGGAAGTCTAGATGTTTCCCCTATTTTGTGACCTTTTAGCCGTATGTGTGTGAGTATGCTTCTTGTTGATTTTTGGATGACAATTGTAGGTTGAAATGTTTGGGGATTTTTCCTGATGTTGGCCATGTTCTACGGGTTCAACAAGTGATGATTTTGGTATTGGGTAGTTGTTGTAATGACTGGATGTAGGGTGTTTTCTTGTTGGACCGATTGTATATGTTTTGGTTATTTTGTTATTTTTCGGGGTAATTACATTTTCCCACCATGAACTACCAAAAAATGCGCGATGTCCCCATGAACTACCAACTCGACCAAAATAGAGCATTCAACTACCAAAGACAACCCTTTTCCCCCCCTTCCGTCAGTCAAAGGGGTTAAAACAAACGGTCAACGGGTCACGTGACCGTCACACGCCGTTTTACCCTCATTTTCTTCCTCTTTTCCCCCCCATGAACTACCACCATCTTCCAACATGCCCCTATGTAAAACGGCACATGACCCGTTGACTGTTTCTTTTAACCCCTCTAACTGACGGAAGGGGGGAAAATGGTTGTCTTTGGTAGTTGAATGCTCTATTTTGGTCGAGTTGGTAGTTCATGGGGGCATCGCGCATTTTTTGGTAGTTCATAGGGGAAAAAGGTAATTACCCCTTATTTTTCCCTGTTTTGGGTGTTGTGTGAGATTTTGGGTGATAATTAGGCCGAATACCACCCTGTTTCGATATGCGCTATTTAGCCATGTGTTTTAGTTAAGACTTTTGAAGTTAGACCGAATTTAGGTGTTTTGAATTATTTGGAAAACTCTATTGGTTGTAGAATTTAAGTGTGCTGTTTTTGTTGGGTTTATCTTGAAGTTGTCTCGGTCATTGATTTCTGAAATTGAGATAATTATTGGATTTATTGTTTTAACTAAATGGGGTTGTTGCCTGTTTTGGTATTAGATGAGTTTTGATGTTTAATAGATAAGAAAATAATTAGGAGTTATTAGAAGATGTTTGTGATATATTTGTAAAAATGATAAATCACCCTATAATGTTCATAATTTAAAAATATGAAATTGACTTACCTAATGGATAGAAGGGAGAACTGATAATGATATCTTGTGTGTGTGTGTGTATATATATATATATATATATATTTATTGCAGATGATGAGTTAAGAGATTGCACAAAAAGAGTTGTAAGTATCTCTATACTTACTGAGGACGAAGCTGGTGGATTTTTCCATAATATTGTGTTTACTGCTTTATTTAATTTGTTTGTGCATGTGAATTTACATGTTTTATTTTTTTTAATTAAACTAATTAATAACAAAGCTGGTGAATGCAGCAGGGCGCGAAGGTATTGCCAGTGGGGCCTTAGGTTCCCGCAAAGATAATAATAATCAAATGCTGTAACCGTAGGTTGTTTCTATATATATATGTGTGTGTGTGTGTGTGTGTGTGTGTATTGGTACAGGTTTTATAAATGAAGATTAGAGCGCAAGAGGTTTTAAAGCTAATGACGCATAGATTGTATTTTGTTTGTAGTCTTCTGTGTTTATAATCTTTTATGTTGAAAAGATTCTTAAAATTTTCATGTATTCTTTTGGGTCACTATTGACACATATTTCCATGTATTTGTTCTAAGTATTTTTAATAGATGTCTAGAAGTATTTCAATTAGAAGCTCTGTCGTGTTATTTAAATCCAAGTCTACTGGATAATTATATTTTCCTCTACCAATTTATAACTCTGATATTGTAGTAATGTCACATAGAAATTGAAAAAAAAATAAAAAAAAAAATCCACTTACACCTTTTTATAAAAGGCTGGGCGTTACAGAGTGGTATCAGAGAAGTTTGCTCTGAGGACCCAAAGACTTGACCTTAGAAGTTTAGAAATAACACAAGAGCTATAGGTATAAACCATTTTTCTAAAAAATACTTTGTGTGGATTTTGATATTGTGTGATGTATGCTTATGTACTTCCATCGTTGATGATGTATGAATGTATGCATCTCAATGTTTTGCTATATATTAGAAAACATATTGATTTGATTTGCGTACTAAATGAAAATTGTACTAAATATGAAACTGCTTTTATTAAGAAATGATTTTGAAACGAGAAAAATGTTTTAAGAATAAACTTTCAACATTTGCCTTGGTTGCAAAAATAAGGCTTAGATATAATAAAAACATCTTAAGGATGGAGTTTTGTGAAAATGATAACTATATTGTCTACATATTTGTATCTCTATTGTCTGATAGCAATGAAAACAATCGACTGAATAAGAGGAAATTAAACTTTTATTCTAAAATGAGAATTAATACTCATTCATGTGTTATTAAATTGTTTTTAAAAGGATTTTGAAATGTGCTTTAAAAAGATTTTGGAACACAATGGAGTTTTTATGAAAACAAAGGTTTAATAAGTAAAAGCTTTTAAAATATGGCACATAGTACCACTTTTGATTTTATTTATAAATGAATGCCATCAGTTTTTCGTATATGACCCTGAGTATAAAATCTATAATTTTATGAATATTGAATGGATATTGCGAGTTTATCTGACCTATCTACCAAGGTACTAGATTGATGATTGTATTAACATTTGATAAGCATTAGTGTAGAATAAACATTTTGTTATCAAGGTCTAATAGATTTAGATGTCTTAGTGCAGAGACCTCTCACCCTGATGATGATCCCAGTGTAAGATGGATAAGGAACCTGAGGTATTTAAATAGGAGTAATTTCATGATTAGAACAATCTGATATCTAGTATTATTTTGAGGTATAGTCATGAAATGCTTTTTGGAGATATAGATTACAGAATCCAGATGCTTTATACCTTGGCAGATTTATGGATATTAAGTTGGTAAATTTATTAAGCACTCTATAAATATTTCATGTCCTTAGCAATAATATTTTCTATGACCAAAATAAGGATAACCTGAGGATCAAAAGATAAATATTGAGGCTTTGAGGTTTACCCGATTAACCCTAAAATGTAAGAAAAGATATGTTATGACTAATGAGTATCCATTATTCCAAATCTGGTATCTTTTGAAGATATGTGCATAAATTGTAGAGTACTGATTTATATGTATATATATATATATTTGAGGAAATTATTTGATTTAATAATTTGATGATATTTGAAGGGATTACCTTTCTATGCGTATAATAAACTTTGGAGAAGTTTGAATATATTAATTGATGAATTGTTGAGGTTTTCTAGAGCTTAAGTTAAATAAAATTTTGAATATGTGATTCATTTATTCTCTTAGAAATCCTTGCTTGATGGATAGGTATTTTAATTATCAAATTTGAGTATTGATTGACTGCATAACTAAATTGGAGTAGTATTAAGGATTTAATCTAATGATTTTTTAGGATGATAGTATTTATGCAGGGATAAGGAAAAAGTCATGGTATTATACAAAGATATAAAGAAACAGAAGTTTGAGGGATTGTGATGATTTTTTGAGACCGTATTATTTCCTCGCACATCTTTGATAAGATTGATTAAATGTGATTTGGGTAATGTAATGAACTCACAAAGAGGGACGCAATACTTTGAGGTATGAATTATTGATCATTCAGGTATTTTAGATTTACATTGCTAAAGTTCTGATAAGAATAATGGTATATGATACCCAAGAGGATATTTGGATCTGCGAATTTTGAAGTTATAAAGGTAATGGGTTGCTGATTTAAATTTTGAAATAGGAATTTTGTGATAATTAAGAAATTAATCATTTAAAGGGATATTGATATGTAAGCCTTTCCTTTTAAGGTATAGATTGATATACGTGACATATGATGACTAAGATTGATTTGCTTTAAGTCATAAGTCATACGAAATAGTAAGATGATAGGTCTCATATTATAACTGACATTGTCTTCTTTCCTATCACTTGAATGGTCGATTGATTATCATTGCCACTCGTGTTTGTTTGATTGACTGATTGATTGTTCTTCTCCACAATTGAACAACGATGACAAGGAGAAAACGTTGACAAAGGCATGCAACGTTTGGAACCAAGAAAGATTTCCCACACCATTGAAGGATAACAGAAACCCTTACATCTTGATAAGCCGTGCCTTGAAAAATGTAATCTTATCTTAATCTTTGCAAACACAAATCACTGGGTTAGAGACTAGCCTAAAGAAACACTGAAAGGAAGCAATGGTCAGCAAAATCAGAATCATGCATCCTTAATGCGAATGCCTACACTCACACCAAGAAGACCAAGAATTAATATGAGGCAAGATCGCTATTGGTTAAGCATACAAGGTAAGTACATAAACCCTCTCGGTTATATTTGAAATTGAGTAGAGCTAGTACTCAACCTTTTGGATTAAGAACTTATATCCTTAAAAAGTACAGTATTAGCATGATAGCTTTATTCCTATAAAGTTAGTATGCGCCAAGACTTTTAGGTATATATTGAGCTATGAATTGGTTTAATTTTGGAACTTTCGATTCCCCAGCTTTAGTTATGATAAATTTGAGGTATGATTCGAGTTACTGAAAAGATTTTTGATGACCTTGTAGGAAAGAACTTAAGTGTTTGATATTGAAAAACAATATATAAAAATAAATCCATTGTTGAAGTTCGTTTGGATGAAAATTATGTTTATGGATTTATAGTATTAAGTGTCTGTTATCTGGAATCATGATAGAATGATTATGACGGCATGGAGACTAGGTTATGATACACACCTTATATCGACGCCTAGCTGATCCTTAGCAAAGTGAGGAATGCTACGTGATAAATAAAAGGAGGATTGTTTCTAAATCAGGTAACAGGAACATGGTAGTTGATTTTGAAATATCTGCTTACTACCTGGACTATATCGAGGTTAAACCTTGCAATGGAATGCAAGGATAATGTCTAAATTACAAATTGAGGTTTATGGACTAATTTGAAGATAGGATTAAGAGACATTATTTTCTTACACCCTTTTTGTGAATAAAGAGGAACAAGAATTAATTGAATAAGGGTTATTTGTGGGAAGCCTTACACTCTAGTTAATGATATCATGAATTTTAAGGATAGTCATGACTGTTTAGACCAAAGTACTTATGATGCAATGTAGATCTGAATTCGAGATAAATTTCTAAGATATATGATGTCAGCCTAGTTGATTGGATGAGACGACTAACTATTTGAATATTGTCATTTGAAGAATCTCAAAGATTAAGATATGACTCAAGGTCAAACAATTCGGAAATCTATTTCAGTCTTTCACTGAGCCGCATTCGAGGATGATTGAGGTAAGTGATGCCTTGATTTGAAATTCTTGCTTAGTGTGATCTATTATTATGATATGATTTATGTTTTGAGGTTTGAAGAATTAAGGGTCAACTCTTATTTGAGGAATAGAAATAGTTAGACCTGGATTTATGTTAAAGGATTTTCTAATGGAAAGTGATGTGGTCTTTTGTTTACCAAAATATATCAATAATAAATAACCACTCGCAATAGGACAAATCCTTGTAGGATAAGGCTATAGAGAGGGTGTCAAACCTCAAGGACTGCGTAGGTATTATTATCAAGCTTATCGAGATTAAATATAACTTAATTTAAAATATATTTGATTTGATTTTGTTTTCTAAAAATAAATACATAAAAGTAAAAGACATAACAATAAATAAAGTTGGGATGAGAAAAAGAATAGGGGATTGATTTCACCACTCACCGCATAACAATGGTCAATTATAAATTAACAAGGTAAATTCATACTATGCATGATATAGAGCTCGTCTCATTCGAGTAGTCAAGAAATTACCTCTAAAGAATAAGTATAATCCATTTTCGGTTGGCACAGACCGTCCACCTAACCACTAAGATGCGGTATGACCCGTCTTCCCTAGGTATGGATTAGCTACGTCTTTAATAGGATACACACAATCAATGGAATAGTATAACCCATCTTCGGTTGGTACGAACTGTCTACCTAAATTACACTAAACTAGGGTGTAGTACAATCCGTCTTTCCTAGGCATGGTCTATCTAACCCTCTTGATCATATGTCAATTAAAACCGTTGTATAACAATCATTCATATAATCACAGAAAATATGAAGGATTGAGTTCAATCAATATAAAAGACTTTCTAAGACAAGATAAAAAATTTATAATGATTGAATGTAAACATTAAGATCAATTCTCACAGTTATACAACCATCATGCATATAGAAAATCCCAAATTAAAATACAATTAAACCATCGTTACTTGGAAAGGGCTACATCAACACCCTTGTAAGAATTTAGCCGCTCATTGTGGTGCTGGGATGGCCTCCTGCCATGTTCTTCTCCTCTTCAACTTGTCAAGCCTCCAAGAAGAATTTTCTGTCTAAAACTAAGCACAAGCACACCAAGCACACCTTCTCTTGAAGCTTAGGGGTCTATTTATAGAGACTAGGAGAGGCCTAGAAGCTCTTGAAATTCCAGGAAAATCGTCTCTTGAGTCTTCTTGTCCAAGTAGGAGATTGAAACTTCAATCCAAGTAGGAAAAGGATTCCAAATTCGGCCAGAATTGTGGTCTTTTATTTCGGGGAGATTTTGGTATAGTAAATGTCCGAATTTAGGAAAAACTATTTCTGACATATTTGTTGCATTTTTTATTAACTTTCCAACTCCACAACTTTCATTGCAATTCGATATCTGACCTAAAAGTTATGATCAAAACACTGTGACATGTGCAGAATCCAAATTTGAATCCAATCCGATTTTGACTCTTAGTGGAGAAATTCCGATTTAATCATTCACTTAATTTGATTAAACTTAACCACATCATATAGGTATTCTATTATGATTGGTTAAGCTTAAACATATCTTCTAGGTCTTCTCAAAGTGTGCTTTAAGCCCAATATTAATGGAATTAATTGCATCTTTATTTAAAACCTGAAAACAATAAAACAACACAAAATCAAACAAATAACAATGCTAAGGAATTAACAAATATAAGTTATGGGGCTTGAATGTGCAACATTCAACGCTTATCAAAAAGAAACTCCGACCCTTATGGATGACTGAGGACATACCTTTAATCGAGACGTTGGACCTTGAATAAGTTTCTTCCTTAGGATTGGGAGGTGGAATTTCAATAACATAAGATAGAATTTTTGTGACGACGCCTTTTTTTTTTTTTTTTGAAAACATACAAACGGATCTTCACAGTGGCACGACTACATGTCGCTCAGCCAACATATGGCACATGCCCCATAACATGCACCTGATAATCAGAGTTACATCTAACAGCGGAATATAATAATCAATGTCCAGTGGAACACATATCATAAGCGGAAATACATCTAATACATAACAGTTAATTACAACAAGAGCCATTTACAAGTCTATCTATTTAAGGCTTATAAAACATATTACACTAATTACATACTAAAATATAGACTCAACAAATACATATGCCACGTAGGACACGAGCCATAAATAAAATATCCAAAATACAGACTACCCATGAGTCTGTGACTTATGACTGTCGCGATATGCTTCAATCATAGCATCTCATACGCTAGGTGAACGAGTCAATATCTATATCTGCAAAACCTGCAACCAAAGTATCAATATCTGCACGGTTGTGGGGGTTACCATATCCGCACAGGTGGAATTATGAGCCCACCGTCTTAGCATAAATAAGTACACTAAGACCTCAGAGGTATACTATTCACTGAGTTTTCGCAAAGAACTAACTTTTCTTTTCTAGTCATGCGTACATTATAACAGCCACCAATTTTATAAACTTTTGTTTGAAAACCCCCATAGTTGATATAGCAAACACCGACTAATAGAAAACAGTTAAAGCATACTACGTAGCTAAGCTTATATATAGAAGTTTCATTGTTGGAAACAATTACATGCATCCTCACCTACTATATTACTTTTGAGTCAGTGAGACTTCGAAAACAATGACATTTAAATCATGCAACTATCCGATAGAAATATACATAAGTTCTTTTCCATTGACACTCTTATGCATACTAATATGTCTAGTAAAACTACTCATAGTATAAAAACATCACTCATAAAAACCATGTTATACATACTGATTGTTTTATGCCTTGGGAATTTAGCCCAAGTATAGTGCTTCAAGGGAATCTAACCCAAGTAAGCACCTCATGGGGATTGAACCCTTGGTAAAGCACTTCCTGAGAATCTAACCCAAGTAAGTACTAGTACCTCAAGGGAATCTAACCCAAGTAGGCACCTCATGGGAATCTAACCCATGGTCGAGGACCTCAAGGGAATCTAACCCAAGTAGGCACCTCGTGAGTTTGCCAAGGGAATTGAACCCCGGTCTTGTTCGTTTGCCAAGGGAATTGAACCCCGGTCTTATTCGTTTGCCAAGGGAATTTAACCCCGGTCTTGTTCGTTTCATGCTCAATGCTCATGCACAAATACTATACATTTAAATTCATCACATGACTTTAACACATGCTTTATTCATAAAACATAAACAGTTCAACATGTCATTTTCTCAAACAATTTGCATAACTTAATTTCCAACCGCAGCAAGCATCGAAACATAGCTTAAAATTCCAACTGCAGCAGGCAATAAAACACTTCAAATCATATCTCAAAACACCAAGTATATTTTATACTCATATCTCAAATCATCTTAAATCACATAAACATTATTATCATATTTCAACATAATTAAATCTACTCAAAACATTCAAAACATATAATTAACATATTGTCGGTTCGATATGAAAAACACATTATTTGCATTCCTATAAAATACATAGAAAGTAACTTTTCTCAGTTAGTAGAATACTCATCTTGGCTGCGCAGATATTAAGCACAAGGTCTCCTAGACACCACCTTGCAATGCGTCACTGTGAAAATACACATTGCACATTATTTGACATTTCTAACATTAGACCGACATTTATCTCTTAAATTGCTCAAGAGCTAACCCTTGAAAAACCCATAATATTTTATGGGTCCCAATTACATACCCATAAATCTAGACACTAACAAAACTCAATTAACACTAACCCAAAGAATTTACTTGGGGTTAGACATTAAAATCACCATCTAGAATAATTACCTATAACATCAAATATTAATCCCAAATTATATTCACTAATTTATAAATTATTTTCTTAATATTATTAACCCTAAAATTATTTTCATTAATCTTTTACAATAATTATTAACTTATTAACATAATTCATTAACACATTTAAAATAACATTAACCCATAAGAAAGTCTTAGGGTTAACCTCGCCAATACTATTTAAACTAAATACCCATAATTATTTATTTTTACTAACATTAGAACATAACCCATAAATAATTATTTTTACAAAACCCATAGCTAATTTAGGATTAATCATCACTATAACCACAATTAATCCACAAATTAACAATCTATGTTTTTAACACTTACAAACCCTAAATTAATTTAACCCATCAAATTAGAGTTTTCAAACTTAAACCCATAATTTATTTTACTAACCCATAACATAATATTGATATTTAAACATTAACAACACTAACCCATAAGGTTTACTTAGGATTAGGCACAAGAAATCGCAATTATAATACATAACCCAAAAGTTAGGGTTTGAGGAAACTCACCAAAAATTTCACCAAATGTAAATCCAACACTTGGAGAGTGTTTAGCAAGCTCCTCACAACAAATCCTAAGAACACAAAATAAACTCATATATCTTTAGATTTAATCTAAGATCTCAAAGATCAAGAGTTTGTAAAAATACCTTAAACCAATCTGTAGAAACGTAGATCAGGCTTCGTAGATCACGTTTCCGAAGTCGGAATTGAGTTTGGACGGTCTGATCTTCGTAGATCATGATTTTTGTATGAAAAACCAAAGAGGATGAGAGAGAGGCGTTCTGCCTCTATTTTTTTTTTCTTTCTGCTCGAGATAAGGCGCCTTATCATTATTATTATTATTATTTGGGAAGGGCTAGATGGCTCTTCCTTTCTTTTTCTTTTTTTTTTTTTTTTTCATGTGAAGGGCTGGGCGGCCCTTCACTTTGTGATGAATGTGGGGCACAGGTGTGCGCCCCACACCTTTTCTTTTTTTTTTTTCTTTTTTTTTTATTTCTTATTTTATTTTATTTTATTTTATTTTCTAATTCTTTTCTATTTCTATTTTCTTTTTATTTTCTAATTCTTTTTATTTTCTTTGGACTTTAACAATATTCTCTTGCATTTTTAATAACACTTAATTAATTTTAATTAATTATTTACTCAAATATGTACTTAATTATTAAATAATGTCTTGGACATTACAATTTTAACAATAGAAGATAAGATGAAATTTCAATATATTACTTGAGGTATTAAAAAATATAATGATCTGACCAGGTACTGTTAACACGGACGAATAAAGTAGACGAGGGACTACGATAAGAGCAGACCTTTACGTTGAAGCAGAGAAATGGAAATGGGAATGATAGGAATGAATTAGATTTCTATGTAAGTATAGATAAGCATTACTAGTTAAAGTAATTCATGATTATTGATAAAGTTCTGCGTCTTAAAATCTGACCCTTGACTTTAGATTTAGAAATCTAAATCTTCATTTGAGAAAACTTTTTAGTTTTTGAATTTCGGGGACAAAATTCTGTTAAAGGGGGAGGGATGTAATTCCCCAGATTTTTAAGACAGAACGCCTTAAATAGAATTTAAGATCTATGGCGATCAATCCACACTATTAACTCAATCGATCGACATTATTCTGATAATTGCATAAAGACCCAATATAAATACCCACAGAAATAAGATTAGACATTTTATCCGCAGATTAACTGAACCAACAGATTAACTTCATCTAGACAACACATCACAGCTACAGCTCAACCCTCTCGTCATTTCCCTCACGTCACCTATGCAAGCCAAACTTCCTGAGCAAGTTTGTTTACCAACCTTACAAATTAGCCCCTTCCTTCATGCAGAAACTGGCACCTCTCAGTTTATTACTGAGCTTCTTCTCCCTCTCTTCTTAATCATTTATTCCTTCTTTTTTTATCCTTCTCTTCTTTTTCTTCTTGTTCACTCGAGTAACAGAGAGAGTGAGAGGGAGAGAACAAGAGAGATCGAGTGAGATTGAGAGAGAGACATCACATAGAGAGAGAGAGAGAGAGAGAGAGAGAGAGAGAGAGAGAGAAGATTGAGATCGTCGAACAAGAGGAGAGAACCCGGAGACCCATGCTCAGAGCCGACGAACGAAGACCAGATCGAAGGCCGATATCCAATGGGTGGACTAGGTCAACGCTGATGAACCCAGAGGGAAACCCGACCTTCTATGGTCGCCGGAGGTGCGATTTCCGGCTGATCATTAGTGGTTGACGAGGGAGACAACTTCCGGTGACTTGGAGCACGAAATCCAGCGATTTTCAGAGATGATTCCTTAGATTTTTCTGTGGTTTTTCCTTAGCTTCAAAGGGAAATTATCTAGGTAAATTCTTATGAGTTTCTTATGATTTTGTTTAGTTGATTTATTGATGAATTAATGGGTTGTGAGCTTGAATCCCCTGTTCTAGCCGAATGGTTGTTGTCTTAATTTATTGGTTTATTATTGTTGATTATTGGCTGATTTGGGTGAGGTTTTGTGGTGAGAGTGTTCTAGGTAGTATGGTGTTGATCGGTTTGGGTATTCCAGTGGTGATGGATTTGGAAATTGATTTTGGGTGTTTTCTATCGGTAGTGTAGTCCTCTATTTTGTGGATGATTTTCTCTTGAGGTTTTGGAAGTCTAGATGTTTCCCTTGTTTTGTGGCCTTTTAGCCGTACGTGTGAGTGTGCTTCTTGTTGATTTTTGGTTGACAGTTGTAGGTTGAAATGTTTGGGGATTTTTCCTAATGTTGGTCGTATTCTACGGGTTCAACCAGTGATGATTTTGGTATTGGGTAGTTGTTGTAATGACTGGATGTAGGGTGTTTTCTTGTTGGACCGATTGTAGATGTTTTGGTTATTTTGTTATTTTTCCCTGTTTTGGGTGTTGTGTGATATTTTGGGTGATAATTAGGCCGAATACCACCCTGTTTCGATATGTGCTATTTAGCCATGTGTTTTAGTTGAGACTTTTGAAGTTATACCAAATTTAGGTGTTTTGAATTATTTGGATATTCTAGATTTAAGGTTGGGCTTTGAAAACTCTATTTATTTGTCCCGTGGTCTAAACCAAATTGGTTGTAGAATTTAAGTGTGCTATTTTTGTTGGGTGTATCTTGAAGTTGTCTCGGTCATTGATTTCTGAAATTGAGATAATTATTGGAGTTTAATGTTTTAACTAAATGGGGTTGTTGCCTGTTTTGGTATTAGATGAGTTTTAATGTTTAATAGATATGGAAATAATTAGGAGTTATTAGAAGATGTTGGTGATATATTTGTAAAAATGATAAATCACCCTATAATGTTCATAATTTAAAAATATGAAATTGTCCTATCTAATGGATAGAAGGGAGAATTGATAATGATATCATGTATGTGTCTATATATATTGTAGATGATGAGTTAAGAGATTGCACAAAAGAAGTTGTAAGTATCTCTATACTTACTGAGGACGAAGCTGGTGGATTTTTCCATAATATTATGTTTACTACTTTATTTAATTTGTTTGTGCATGTGAATTTACATGTTTTATTTTTTAATTAAACTAATTAATAACAAAGCTGGTGAATGCAGCGGGGGGCAAAGGTATTGCCAGTGGGACCTTAGGTTCCCACAAAGATAATAATAATCAAATGTTGTAATGGTAGGTTTACAGGCCAGCTGGAACCTTAAGCTCCTAGCCCCATATAATTAAGCTTTAAGTGAGGAGACCGTAGGTTCTCGGGACTGTAGGTTCCCACAACACGCTAATACGGACCATAGGTTCCATTATGAGAGGAAAGTAAAAGAAAATAATTAAGACATTACGTATAAAATTGTCATATTATTACTATATATTGCATATACACGTGACTATAAAGCCATATCTGCATTATGTTGCATTTATTAAATAAATCAGCATTCATATTATTATTGGAAACAGCGGACTCACTTAGGGTATTCTGTGTTTTTGTTTCTATATATATATGTATATATTGGTACAGGTTTTATAAATGAAGATTAGAGCGCAAGAGGTTTTAAAGCTAATGACACATAGATTGTATTTTGTTTGTAGTCTTCTGTGTTTATAATCTTTTATGTTGAAAGATTGCTAAAATTTCCATGTATTCTTTTGTGTCACTATTGACACATATTTCCATGTATTTGTTCTAAGTATTTTTAATGGATGTCTAGAAGTATTTCAGTTAGAAGCTCTGTCGTGTTAGTTAAATCCAAGTCTGCTGGATAATTATATTTTCCTCTACCAATTTATAACTCTGATATTGTAGTAATATCACGTGGAAATTGAAAAAAAAAAATTCCACTTACGCCTTTTTGTAAAAGGCGGGGCGTTCTATGTATAGAAGCCAAGGCCTCTAAAATCTGAGCATAACTGACATCCTGCTGAGGTGGCGGAGCAGTCTGAGAAGAGGATGCCATATCAGGTACTGCTACAGGAATAGGAGGGGATGGTGGCACATCATCATCCGGATCGTCTTGCCGCAGCTGGGCATTGGACTTTATCAGAGTCTGCTTGCTGATGGGATCCCGGATCTTCATCTTTGGCTCACTAGTTACACCAATGCTTGACTGTAAAATAATCTGTGTGAGCAACCAGCCATATAGGAGACCGGTATTGCCCTCATCACGGGCTTCCAGGATAACCCCCAAAATATGCTTGTACAGGCAAAATGGCAAGCGAAGGCAGATGGCATAGACAAATTAGGCCCTCTTCAAGATCAGATCACTGCGCCTAACAACGGGCCAGAGGTTGTGCTGAACAATTTTGGCAAGCATACGATGTGGAGCAGTCAGGGCATCAATCTGAATAGAAATGGCATGCTCTTCTCCTTGAGGGACAGCATAAAAGAATTCTCTGAGATCATCCAGAGATGGAGGCAAGACTACCTCATTATATGGACTGGCAGAAATCTGGAGTACTGGCACCCCGATGAACTGACTAATGATTTGGGGATCAACAGTGAAAATATGTCCGTCCACAGAAGACTGAAGGACTGCGCCATGATCATTAGTCTGAATAACCTTGAGGTTTGCATAGAATAATCTGACAAGCCTGGTGTACACAACACAGACACAGTTGTGCAGATAACCCCAGTGGTAGGTCTGGATAATGTCGTGGATATTGTCCAGATGAGCCACCATGATGTCTGAACGAACCACATTTCTCTCAGTAATGATTGGTTTGTCCATAATTTTAGCTCTAAGGGCTGCCCTATCTCCTCCTGTCCTTTGTCGGACTCTGCGCTGTGGACTGCCGGAAGACATGATTCTACAAAAATAACCAACAAGATTTGCCAAAAATAATCCAAAAAAAAAAAAAAAATCAGATTCTTGTTAGTTCCTAAAGAAAATCCGGCATTATAATGGCAGTAAAATGGACTTTTCCACAAATTACATTCAACAAAAACACAATATAGTCGAAAATACCACGGAAACATATGATCCCAACACAGCAGATATCACAAATATGCAATTTTTATTCTCAAAAACATTCCCCAAAATAATCAATATTCTAACAGTTATCAAAATACTGAAAAGAATAAAGATAACTTGAGAAAGTATCTGGAATGAAGAGAGTAATGCACAAAAGGACAAAAAGAGCCAAGAATTTGCACTAACCCACGAGAAAATCGCACAAAAAGACAAAATTTTAAGAGAAATGAGTGGGGTATATGGCGGCTAGGGTTTTTAAAACCTGTGGGGTCCTCGTCCGGAATCAAGGAGAGTCCGTCCAAATGCTTCACACTGAAAAGACAGAAACTGAGGGAAAATTTGCAGAAAATATTTTTCCTAAAGTCAGCTTCAGAACACGCATGTATAATCAACTGGTAAAGCAATCAAGTAGCATCTCAAAACTATGCAGAGATATAAAAGAGAGTTCAGAGCACAAAATTTTCCTGTAGATAGAAAATAGATTACTCAACTCATGCAATGCGTGTGTGTGTGAAGACTTTCTCAAAAGGTATGAATTTCACTGATATGACAAAAAGCAACCAGCTTTTCTAGACAAAAGAGAAAATCAATGAAAGATCAATCAAAAGTCAAACCATATAAAGTACTAGGGCCTAGCCACTCTCATCTGATACACTCCCCCTAAGATGCAGCACCTAATTGTTTTACTTTTACCATAAAGGACAAGATAAAATTTTACTTGCACCATGAAGGACAAGATATATTGTTAATTCAGCACAAAAGCAGTGAATATAAGCATATAGCACATAGCTCAGAAGAATAACTGCTTGATTCTTTTTGGTGATGCAACCTAGAGAAAATGCTAGAATTTTTAGGTTCTGGTTTCAACTAGCATGTTGGTCAATTTGGTCATCTTACCAAAAACATCTCTCTTATTTAGAATTTTCAAAAGCAAAAAGTTAGAGAGGAAAAGATGCACCTTAGGGGAGTCTTCAATAGTGCACATTTTCATCGCATGAGGAAAGTAACTATCCATCTTTTACATACACAGAAAAAACTTGGCAGAAGTCGTCATAAACTCTTAATCATATCTAAGCAAAGTTAATTAAAGCATAACGAATTAAGATATCAGGCAAAAATACAAGCAATATCTGACATGCCAAAAAGAGAAAAAAAATTCCTGCATTTCCTCCCAATTTTTTTTTAATAAAGACAAAAACATGCTATATGGAAATAACATCATACAACAAGCATGCAAGGCATGATCAAACCTGTGTAAGCTCACTGTTGCCAATATAGAAAAATAGTCGCCCGACCTGCTTTTTCTGTCTTCCCCAGATAGTACCTACAATATTCTCTTAAGAGAAATAGGGGGCAAATAACATAGGTTCCAAGATTGCACAACAAGTATAGGATATAACAAATAAAAGATCACGTAATCAAACCTGATGCCTTAGGGTTAGGAACCAGATCCTAGGCATGAATACCTTCACCTACTAGGTGAGTCCATTCACCCTCATGGGATGAATGTCTTCCTTCTTTTTGACCTAAGCCTGCCTTCCTATGGGTTGTTGGCAGGACTTCATCTGCTGATCCATCCACAGCATCATGCTTTGCATCCAAATAGGTGGCTCCCTGCAGTATAGATCATCTTCCACCTTCTGCGGCTTTTTGGAATGCTTGGATTTGTTGAACTTGGATTTGCCACTATGATTGGCAGGAACAAATCTCTGCTGAGGCTGCTAATGCTAAGGAGCCTTGCGCCTTGGGACATGATGCCTAGGGTCTTGATGCCATGGGGCTTGGTAAGGAGCCTGATGCCTTGGAGCTTGATTCCATGGAGCCTGGTAAGGATCCTGATGCCATGGAGTCTGATGTTGGGCTAGAGGTCTTGTGCCATAATTTGCTTGTCTGGGCACCTCTTTCTTGACCTTCGCTCTCTAAGCTTTGAGGAGGGACCACTGGGGTAGGACATGCCCACTTGGACCGCAATGATGGCATATGGGAGATTTTCTGATGGAAGGGGGCTTCTGAGTGCCCGGAACATCTCCATTAATTTTGTCCTTCTTTTTATCCTCAACAGTGGGGGGAGGCTCTGGGACTGCAGGCTTAACAAAGACAATACTGGAAGTAGAGGGATATCAGAAGGAGGAGCTACATACTCGAGATCAGTCTTGTCAGTTGGGCTCTTCTGGATTGATAGCATGTGAGTTAGCTTTTCATCGGTGACTCTCTCTAATTGGAGTTGTGTCTCTAGTAGCTTTTCCTCTAGCTCCTGTATTTTGCGCAGCAATGAACTCTTCTCAGTCTATAAACTGTTCAGATCATGAATGTGCTGCTTGCGACCTTCCCTCAGCTTTTCGAACTCTACATAGAGCGTTTTATAAGCCTCCTTGAGTTCTTCCGCATCATCACTGTGCTCTGAGTAAGAATCTTCCTCTTCTACATGTGGAGCCACAAAGGCTAGAAATTTCTCTTGCTCAGGAGCTTCTTCTTCTTCAGACTCATCACTAAGAGTCGAGTTATATGCCTTCCCCTTACCCTGCTTAAGATTCTCACAATCAGCCTGTATATGCCCAAACCCTCAGCATTCAAAACATCTTGGGCCTCTGGGATCTTTCTTCTCAGCTTCCTCAGGTTTAGCTTCTCTGGGGGCCTTCTTCATTTTTTCAGAAAACTTCTTGAACCGCTCATTTCTCATTAATCTTCCAAAAAATTTTGCCAGCATGGCCACAGCTTTTTCTTCATCCTCAGAGTCGTCTCCAGATGAGACTTCGACCTTCTTCTTGGAAGCTTTCAAGGTAATGGTTTTCAGCTTCTTAACCGGGGGCAAGGACAACTCAGAAGTTTGAAGAGATCCCACCAACTCTTCAATCTTCATTTCTTCTAGATCTTTGCTTTCTTCAATTGTAGTTACCTTGATTCTGAAACGCTCAAGCAAAGATCTTAGAATTTTACGGATGAGTTTTACATTCGAGACGGTTTTCCCAAGACTCACCATTGAGTTTCTTAGGTCGCTCATCTTGGAGTAAAAGTCTCCGAATGCCTCATCCTCCAACATCTTAATTTCTTCAAATTTAGAAATCAACATTTGAAGTTTGGCAGATTTAACAAGTTTGGTGCTTTCATATGTTGTTTCCAAAATTTGCCAAGCTTCTTTAGCGGATTCACTATTTGAGATTCTTGCGAATTCAGATGGTGAAAGTGCTTGACGAAGAACATAGAGGGCTTTATCATTGGAAAGTTGTGCGTTTTTCTCAATGACTAGTTTGAGAGTTGCATCCGCTGGCTTAGTCCAACCAGTTTCAACAATACTCCAACAGTCAATAGATTTTAAAAAGAACCACATACGAGCTTTTCAATAGCCATAATTCGTACCATTAAAGGCGAGAACAATATTAAGACTTTGAGACATGTTATCAAATAGAAGTCAAAGAGGAACGATTAACATTCAAGAATTGAATCTAAACAGAGTGTACCAAGCTCTGATACCAATTGAAAAATCAAATGACTTCTAATATAAATAAGTGTGTGCAAAACTGTGTGCAACAAAATATCAAAATGCGAAATTAAAGGAGACAGATATTTTGTTAACGAAGTGGAAACTCAGTGAAGAGAAAAACCACTCCGGGGCAGCCAAACCCAGGATATCCACCATTCAGAAGACAAGATTAGTTACAAAGCAGTAGCACTCACACAACCTTATGCAGTAGTCGTACCGTGAACTCTTATGTGTAACCCAAAACGAACGCCTCCCAACCAAGTCTCCTACTTGAAGGGGTCTTCAATGGAATCATTTACCATAGGGCCAACCCCTAAGATAAACTTCAAATCAGTGCAGCAATAGCACACAACGGCAACAGCTTAAGAGAGACTAACTCAGCACAACAACTCTAAAATATAACTCTCTAAGCACTAAGGAATTCAATACCGAATTCTTGCAGTTCTCAAGCCTAGGGACCTCTATTTATAGGCTGCATGTTCAAATGGGCGTCTGGCTTGAAAAACCTAGGCGTCGTCCAGACGGTAGACATAAGGTGTCCGGACGGACAACTGTGCGATCAGCTTTCCAAAATTTTGCTGAAATTCTTTCCAGATTTGAGCCGCGTCCGGACAGTGTTGCCTTGTCGTCCGGACGGTCGCACCTCACTGCACGCAATTTCCATATTAAGGCTTTGGGCATCCAGACCATAGGAATGATCGTCCGGACGATTGATCTGATGCACACAATTTCCATATATGTAGCTTGTGCATCTGGACCATGAAGACTGGCGTCCGAACGTCTGAATTTTGAATGCGTGACTTGCCTTATGGATGAGCACGTTCGGATGGGAATCCACATCGTTCGGACGGTTGCAGCTGTCTTCCTATATCTGTGTTTTGGAAAGAAATCTCATAGCTGATCGAAGACTGAATGGCGTCTGGATGTGTTGCTGAAATTTCCAGATGGATGCAAGCTGGAGCAGTTCGAAGCTTCTTGACATGGAGAAAGGTCTGGACGGAAAGTTCTCGTTGTCTGGAAGGATAATACTTTGGATAGTTGGGCGTCTAGACGGTATATCATGTCGTTCGGATGGCTGCAAGGGATCCAATTTCTCTTACTTGTAGACTGTGCAGGATCTTCTAGAAGACCTTTGAATAGCTGAATCCCTGTTTAAATACATCATTACATAGAAGTGATTTTGTCCAATAGAATGCAGTCAATTATAAACTAACACTTAGGAATAAACTTACCTTGTATTCCTGATTCCTTAGATTTAGGCATCACATGATTAGTTAAGTTAGAATTATCTAAACAAGCTGTATCTTCTATCACAGGCTTAATATGAATAGAATCTAATTCAGAATCAGAAGCATGTGAAGTAGAAGTACTTAAATCATCAACAATTAAATCAAGCTTGTTAGAAACATCTGAGTGAATACAAAGCATGCTTTTCAAATTATCATTTGAGAATTTTTTTCAATTTATTCTCAAGTTCATTAATAGTATTAAGCAACATGGTATTCTTAGATTTCAAAGAGTCAATCAAAACATGTGATTCAGACAATTGTATAATCAAATACTCTTTTTCTTACTTTACCTTTTTGAGCTCTTTTGAATAAACCATTTTATCCAATTTAGCAAAAACTTTAGAGAGCTCAATGTCATAATTTTCTTCGAATAACTGAAAGAAATCCATGATAAAAGGTGTAATAAAAAAATAGAAGTCACCAAGAGATAAAGATCACACTTAGGAATTAAATCCTTTTAAACTGAGTGTACCCACTCTGCTACTAAATGAAAAATAAAGGTGACATCTAATTTATCAAGTGTGTGATAGTGTGCAACAAAATATTTAAATTGCGGAATTTAAAAAAGATAAATATTTTGTTGACGAAGTGGAAACTTTGCGAAGAGAAAAACCACTCTGGGGCAGCCAAACCCAGGAACTCCTCTATCAGAAGACAAAGCTAGTTACAAAGCACACGTACTCACATACCCTCATGCAATAGTCATACCTTTAACTGTAATACGTACCTATACGTGAACGCTTCCCAACCAAGTCTCCCACTTGAAGGGGTCTTCTATGGATTCATTTTTACCTTAGGGCACCTCCCTAAGATAGACTTCAAACGAAAACAAAATAAGCACACCGACAATGGCTTGAGAGCTACCGGATCATCAAATCTCCCTAAACACCCTCTCAAAGCTATAAGGAATTCACTACTGAATTCTTAAGAAAACACATGCCTAGAGGCCTCTATTTATAGGCTTTGGAAAACCTATTTCTACTCAAAATCAGAGTCCTCTGGGTGGCGTCCAGACGATAAGCAAAGGGTGTCCGGATGGTCAACTATTTCCGTGTCTGAAAAGGAATTCTGAAACTTCTCGAATTTCTGGCGGCCTTCCAGATGCTACTCTCTTTCCATCCAGATGATGGGCCATCCGAACATTTCTATTGGCCGACCGGATGTTCAAGTTGTAGCATTTTTTCATAGCTTTCCAACGACACAATTTCGTCTCAATCCGATACTTGAGCAGAGAGTGATGATAAAAATACTGAGACGTATGTAGAAATCTTCTTGGAAACCTGAAAAGCGTCCGGACAGTGTTGCCATTCCATCCGGATGGTTGCTGTTTCCCGATTCGTGTCTGAACATGAAATCCAATTTCTACTTTGACTCTGAATAGCGTACAGACGATATAACCACGTCTTCCGGACAAATGCACTTTGAAAAATGGAATTGACTTCTAAAATAAATAGCAAGTGTGTGCACAAAGTGTTAACAAAAATAAACAATGCGGAAAATAAATAACACAAGAATTTTTGTTAACGAAGCGGAAACTTAAAATGAGAAAAACCACTCCGGGGCAGCCAAACCAAGGATATCCACTATTCAAAAGACAAAGCTAGATACAAAGCAGTAACACTCAGATACCCCTGATGCAGTGGTCGTACCTTGCTCTCTAACGTGTAACCCAACACGAACGCTTGCCAACCAGGTCTCCTACCTGAAGGGGTTTTCAATGGAATCCTTTACCTTAAGGCCAACCCCTAAGATAGACTTCAGTTGTAGCGCAGCAACAACACACTTGCAATGGCTTGAGAGAGAACAAATCGGCTCCAATAACTTCACAAATAACTCTCTAAGCTCTAGTGGAATTCAACACCGAATTCTTGTAGTTCTCAATGCCCAGGGGCCTCTATTTATAGGCTAACGGTTCAAATGGGCGAGTGATATGTACGGACGATGTCTGGACGGTGGACATGAGCCGTCCAGACAGACAACTGTGCAATAGAATTTCTGAGATTTTTGCTGAAAATCTTTCCTGTTTGAGAGCCGCGTCCGGACGGTCGCACGTCCGCTGCAAGTAATTTCCATATAAGGCTTTCATGTGTTCGGACCAAGGGGGATGACCGTCCGGAAGGTTAATCTTCAACACGCAATTTCCATATCAGATGAGCGCGCGTCAGGACCATGATAGGTAGGTGTCCGGACGGTTGAAGTTGAATGCGCAATTTCCTTATCTGTTGAACGCGCGTCTGGACCAAGTTGGCTAAACCTCCAGACGGTTGTATTTGAATTGCAATTCTTGGCTTATGTATGAGCGCGTTCGGACGGGAATCCACGTCGTCCGGACGGTTGCATCAATCTTCCCTTATTTGAACTTGGAAAGAAAATCTGAAGCTGATCGATCACTGGACGTCGTCCGGACGGGCTGTTGAGACGTCCGGACGGATGCAAGTTGGAACAGAAGCTTCTCGATGCAGTGAAGGGTCCGGACGAAAATCCACGTCGTCCGGACGAATGATGCTAGGTCTGTCTGGGCGTCCGGACGAGATGACACGTCGTCTGGACGGCTGGTAGGGAACCGACTTTTCTGACTGCAGAATCTTCTTAAACACTTCTGAATAGCGGAATCCCTTGCATCTTCACATACAAGTGATTTTGTCCAAACAGAATGAGGCCAATCACAAACTAACACACTTGAATACTGGAATCTTTTCGAACTTTGAAGAGCGTCTGGACGTGTTGCCATGTTGTCCGGACAGTTGCAACCTTGCACTGTTTGAAGCTTCCAAACACTGATGGGGTCCGGACGGTATTACCACCTCGTCCGGACTTATACGGGAACTTGGGATCCTACTGTTCTGACTTGAAAACTGCACAAAATCTTCCTTGAACACTTAAAATAGCCTTCTTGAAGCTTGTGACACTGCAACTTGTTATAATGAGGCTCTTTCCGTATTAGAGACATAAACTCTAAATATTGTGAAGATTCTGAAATATATGGCATCCCTCTTAAAGTAGCAACATTACATAGCAGTGATTTTGTCAAACAGAATGTAGCCAATACCAAATACTAACAGAATGGACCTTTAAAATGTACATTGTAGAGTTTTCCAGAAGGGTCCATCCTATGTTTGGAGGTTGTTCAAACTAGAGTGTTCCAGAGAGCTCCATCCCAATTCTGTTCTAAGTTAGTTTGAACGGAGGGTCTTTGGAGCTTGGTCGAGAGGTGTGCTCCAAATCCATTCTAAGTTGGTTCAAACACTAGGTTTTTTCCTCGTAGGCGTTCAAATGAACCGTTGGCGATTCGAACAAATTGATTCCAGAAAGTCCTAAATGTATTCCAATTCAATTCTAATGGGACTGTGTTCTGGCGTACGATTCTAATGAGATTTTTACATGTTTGAAATGCATTTGTTTTTTAAGGATTTCCTAGGGTTTTATGAAAGGGGCATTCGAATTGGGTTTGCCAATTCTAATAGTAGACTATATAATCTCCTATAAATAGCTGAGATCGCGATTTCAGCTCATTTCTCCTTAAATTTGCTCTCTCACTCGTCTGAGTCTCTCTAAGCTTTCCTAGGGTTTGAAGGCTTTGTTGAGGGTTTGATCATTGGGTGTTTCTAACATCAATTCTAACACCGGAAATGCGATTCTTGGTGTCAAAACTCCAATTTCACCAATCGATTTGAGGTAAATCCATAAACCCTAATTTTCTTCAAGTTAAGCTACATTTCCGAATGTGATGCTTAATCTTGATAATTTCTTTAAGGATTTCATTTGTTGGAGAGTTCTAAGTTTGGTTAAAGCTACGAGTAGGAGTTTCGTGGATCGAAACTTCAATTTCTTTGTTTGAGCAAAGGTACCTTAAGTGTTTCTAAGTTTTTTAAATTGAGGGATTTTAGTTGTATACCCTAGATTTCCTCTATGGGTTGATTTAATTAGATAATGGGTAGAAAAATGAACCCTAGAATACTATTGGGATGTTATGGGAATTTAGTACTTAAGGAAAATTGAGCACTATAAGATGTTTGGAGTCAAAGTATGGTGAGTTGAGTTTGATGATACTTTGGAATGTGATTTATGCAATGGTGCATTGCAAGGGCTTAAGTTGGGGATCCTTCTTGAGCAGTGTCAAGGATATGTAAGTATAATACTTAATGAGGAAAATATATCTGTTTTAAAAGCATGGATATTGTGTTTATTCTAGCCGTATATTTTGGTAAATTAAAATGACTTTATGATTTTTATGATGTTACGTTTGTTGAGAAATGTGTAAAGTGATGTGCTAAGAAATGTTTAACGAGATAAAGAAAATGTTTATGATGTTTTTCCACTTAGATGGATTCGTATGTGTATGTTTCCAAGTGAGAGATTTGAAGATGCATATATTAACACAGCTAAGGCACCATGTATTGAGAATTGAAGTTGAACATAAGATGATTATGAAAATAAAGATTGTTTGGTTTTATTGACACGACATCATGTTGCACTTGGATGCCTGAATGTGATTAACCCCATTTATGAGTAAAGGGAATGAGACAAGAATATTGAGATGAGAATGAGTAGCGACAATTGACTAACGGGGAAGAAATTTCTTAGTGGGAGTTATGCTCCCTTGTCAATAAGAAACTAGATGAGTGATGCCCCCAATGCTGATCAACAAAGAAGAAAGTTCCTAATGGGAGTGACGCCCCTTGTCAACATAGAGAGGATGTAAAAAGATAATGAATGAGAACGAGTGCATAGCATGAGCATTGCGTAAATTTGCATTGATAAATTGAGAAATGTATTTATGAGATTGAGATTGATGTTTATGAATAGTTTCTTGCTTAGATATGATCAAATGTATGTGTTTCGCTCATGGGCTGTGAAATGTATGTATATATGTGTGTAGCTGAGTTATATGATATGATGGATGAACAAAGACAAGTTAAGAGATATTTCTATATTTTGAATTGCTCTACAATGTTTATTTCATAGGCTACGGATTTATGTGATAAACTTAACATTTGATGGGGAAAACCCATTGTAGCCAATGTTATAAACTCCCGTAGAAATATATATAGTATAAAAGCGGCTCATTGACAAAATCCGCCAGTTCAAATATATACTGAGAAATGTGAACTCATATATTCGCCTGTGCAGATGTTGTAATCCCACAATTGCATAAATATTGTAGTTGCAAGTCATGAGAATAAATAGGATGACCTAGTAACAGTAACAATGTACTTGGGTTACTACGGTGGCAACTAGTTGCCTTGGGTTCGGTAGACTCATTGAGCTAGTCTACCCTTTTGTGAACATCATTTTTGTGGTATCTACACACTTATGATGTGAAGTACAATGTGAAGTACATTTTTGTTGTATTGTGCCACATATGACACATATCTCTATCTGGTGTATTTTGGGTTTAAAAATACAATGTAAACTTTTATAATATAGTTTTTTATAATTTCAGCTCTGTGTTATATGTATGGGGTTTAAACATTATAAAAGTTCTTCTGTTGCGAGATTATGATCTTTGATATGTTGTGATGATGTGAGTGGTGACATCATAGAACATGTTGAGTTTCCTCTTTTGTATTTGTACAAAACAAAAAATAATAATATTATAGGTCGCGTCCTCACAATAATGGTCATGAGCTACTATTATACAAGTTAACCCTATGGTAAAAAAGATGTACTTTTATGTTTGGCCTTGGGGGTTATAATCACAGGCACACCATGTACGAATGGGGGCTATAATCACAGCATCGTTAGGGTTTTTATCACCCAAGGTCAAACTCGGTCGGGTCACTAACAATGACAACATGCGGCAATATCCAGAGCACCGGTATTGTACTATAAGTCCCTCGAGATAATGTCAACCCCGCCGAAAATGGTTTAATATCATGGGTAAACCATTTGGATATTTAACATATGACATGGTTTCTTAAAATATCATGTACAATATCTATAATGCATGATATTATTTTTATTCAACGAAGGACTTCACTTATATTATTGCTTATGATTTACAAACTTTTGCTAAATAATTGAGTTCATTACATAATGAGTTGTACACCATGTGTATTATTACTAACTAGGTCGTGGGCTTACTCTTATATCTTTTTCACCTAGAAAACATGTGTTGTTTTATAGTTGGATTACTTTTAGATGTCAGATTCAAGAAGGATCTTGAGGCAATTGCGGCTATTTGGAGTAATGATAGAGATCTAGTAAATGCTTGGGGACTTATTACGGGATTTTTTTTGTTGGCTGCTCATGGTAATTAATACTTTTGGGTGACGTTGCAAACTTATAATTTTAAGGCATGTTTGTGTATTAAGGTTTAGTTTGGATCTTTAATAGCGATGTTATGTACAATATAATTTAAGTTAATGTGATGATTTTTAGTAGATGACATGGTTGTAATTATTAATGATGAAATAAAATCATATGTGTGACGACCCTTTTTTATTTTATTTTTTTTGTATATACAAATTGGAATCATCATAATGGCATGATGATTAGTCACTAAGCCAACTCAAAGTAAACATCCCATAATATGTACCTGGTATATTAGAGTATAACATCTATACAGCAAAAAATTATTTATGCAGCGGAAATTAAATCTTATAAATCTATCAAATGTTGATTACAACAACACCCCAAAAAAATTTAGAGTATTTCTTTTATATAAAAGAACCCAAATTTGTATAAAAAATTTTATGATTACTGGACAAGATTAAATAGATACTTGATGATGTTAAATATTATTGAAGGGAATTAAAAAAAAAAAAAATTCTGGTAAGGTTCCCTAATTGGATTCTTTAAACGGTGTCGTGGCCTTAAAAATAGACAATACTGACATTGGGTCTTCTTTAAGAGACAGAGGTCTTAATCAATAGAGAGGCCGCCGTCATTGACTCTTTCTAGAGAGAGAACGTCTCGAGAGTTCTAGAGAGAGGAAAACTCAGAGTTTTCGTTCGCCGGGGGGGAAAGCCTCACGCCTTCCCCTCCGGGCGCTACTTCTTTGTTTTTTATCCCCTTGGCCTAGTGAGCTAAGGTTTTTGTTCCCCCTGGCTAGTTTCCAGTGGTGATTGTCTCCTCCAAGCCTTTATGGCTGTTGGAGTTTTGGTCCTCCCGGTGTTTTGTACCGGTGTTAGTTTTGTTGTTCTGTTTTTTCTTGGGCAAGCAGAGGATTTCAGATTCTGGCTTGTGGAAAAAGGCGGGTGTTGGAGGTTTTCTGGTGGAGAAGTTGTTCAAAGCTAGTGTAGCGCCCCAGATTTTAAGACATAAATTATAATGGTTTAAATTAATTTTAAAACATTTTTAATAAGGAAAAAGAATAACTACGATTATTTATGAAAATAAATGTGTATTTTTGTTTGTAGAAACGTTTATAGTTACAATTTGATAAAAACTCGAAACAGACCTTAAACTTTAGAATAACGGAAACAGGGTCAAACGAACTTTATTTTGGTCGATTCAAAAACTGAGACGCTCGTTTAGAAGTCCTCTAGCTCCCCTCCAAATTTCATGATGTTTGGACATCGTTAAGGCCATGAAAACATCCGTCAAAAATACGACCCCTGTTCTGGACGGAAATTCACATTATTCATTAATGGGCCATCTTTGAACTTAACCCAACCCATTCCAATTGCTATCCACAAACCCAACCCATTTATCACATGTCATCTGCCCATAGCCATGATTACTACATGTGTTATCACCCAACTCAACATGTGGAAGACCTATATTTTATGCTTTAAGAATGTCATTAAATATATCATCCTAGTTAGATTTGATTAAATAGGATAGTGTAAGATATGATGATTCAACACCTAGTGCAACCTTCCACTACATTTATTCCCTCCCCCTCTCATGATGAAAGAATAAAAGATGTCTAGAATAGAATCTAGAGTAATCATAAAATGAAAGTAGTCTAAACAATATCTTGGTTTAACTTGTCAAAGTAAACCAGAAACTTTGATTGACCAAAACTAAGTCATAACGAACTCGGATTGAGTTGAACCAAAAAGAGAAAGTGTTCGTCTTGACGTCATCTATCTACCCTCAAAATTTCACAGCGATCGGAGTAGATTTGACCATCAAAACGTTGCTTGGAGTAAGCTGGCCTCTATTTGGACGAAAATTCATATATAGCATTATTTAATACTTCCTTTGATTGGACAACTCATCACCCACTTCCTCTAATGTGTGCACTCATCACCACAAGTGTTGCCCACATCCCACATCTAGAATGCACCACCTTAGTAATGATGAAACCCATGTGCCTTGGAGATAAGGCTAAGATGCACCAATTCCCATCCATTGGATCACAATGTGTCTACTTGATCCTAACCATTCATTCTCTTATAAATAGAACCATGGTGGAAGATGCAATACTCATTAAGCTTCACTCACTCACACACCTAAGGCCAAGAGAGAAAATTGTGGGATTTGTGTAGTCTTGTGTTGTTCAAGGCTTGAAGTGTGTGCTAGGAAGTATTTTGGGTAAGCTTCTAATCATTAGTTTCATTAATTTGATGATATAGGTTATGATTTCATTACTTGTTATTTGAATTGTTTAAAGACCCAATAAGCTTAAGAGATAAAAAGAAAGTAATATAAACTACTTTTATATTTCATGTCCTCATGACTTTCATGAGTTGATTGTATTTATATTTCCTTTTTACATGTCATTGTCCTCATGACTTCATGAGTTGATCGTATTTATATTGCCTTTTATATTTCATTATCCTCATGACTTCATGAGTTGATCGTATTTATATTTCCTTTTATATTTCGTTGTCCTCATGACTTTCATGAGTTGATCGTATTTATATTTCCTTTTTACATTTCATTGTCCTCATGACTTCATGAGTTGATCGTATTTATATTTCCTTTTATATTTCATTGTCCTCATGACTTCCATGAGTTGATCGTATTTATATTACCTTTTCATTTCATTGTCCTCATGATTCTCATGAGTTGATCGTATTTATTCCTTATTGTCCTTATAATATATTTTAATCCTTCAAGTTCATATTTGGTTGCATTGGTTATATAGCCTCGTCACCAAATCATGAACCAAGGTTTTAAGATTTATTATGAGTGATCGTCTCAAACGTAATGAAGTGATGAATAATAAATATAAAAAGATGAGGGTCTATAAACAATGATTTGTTTGATAGATGATTGATAAATATATTATTGCATGGATGGATTTATATGCAGAAAAGAAGTTTAAAGGAACTACACGAAGAAGAGTGTAAGTATTTCTATACTTACTGAGGACGAAGCTGGTGGATTTTTCCATAATATCGTGTTTATTGTTTTATTTAATTTATTCATTGCATGTGGCCGATCATGCATAGCATGTTGTGTCTAAAATAATATAACGGCTGATGAGATAGCCATCAACAAGCTGATATAGTAGCTAGGGGAAAGTATGGCTAATCAGTGGATCCAAGAGGGGTTCAGAGTGACCCAGGGGTGTCCGAAGGCCTAATATATAACTAATGCTGGGACCAGTAGGATTCCAGTAAAAACAGGTAAAAATTTAAGTGGGAGGCAAAGGGCGTGAACGGGTTCAGATAACCTAGAACGAGAGGTCTGAAGAAAGATGATCATAAAATACCAAACTAAATGGTTACTACGATGCATATTCATACAACCCATACATTTGCATTATACGCGTGGCTATAAAGCCATATCTGCATGTTAAGGAATTTATTAAGTAAATCAGTATTCACTTTATTATTGGAAACAGCGGACTCACTTTGGTTGTTTTGTGTTTTTGTTCTATATATATATATATATGTGTTATGTGTGTGCAGGTTTAATAGACAAAGAATAGAGCTCAAGAGGTTTTAAAGCTAAGGATGCATAATTTATATATTTATTTGTAGTCTTCTGTGGTTATAATATTTTTATGTTGATAGATTGCTAATAATTTCTATGTATTGTTTTGTGTCTTTGCGGACACCGGATTCCTTGTATTGTTATAAGTATTTTTCTAATGAAGTTTAGAGGTATTTATTTTTAGAAGCTCTAATGTGTTATTTAATCCAAGCCTGTTGGATTAAAAATATATTCCGCTGCGAGAGTTATCTCTGATGTAGTAACGTCACGTGGGAACCGGAGGTTTCTGCTTACGAATTTGTTGGCTCAAATTCGGGGCGTTACAGCTAGATCTTGTAAACTCGGCTGGTTTTCCCCTAACAAGAACCCTACTGTTGTGGTCGTCGGCCTTCTCCGGTCACGGACCTGCACGCCCCGAGGGTTTCTCTTTCTACTCTCGCGCATGTGAGCCACAACTAGGTTTTCCGGCTTTGGAAGGTGTTGATTTGGGATCTGGAAGGTCGTTTGTCGTTGAGGGGACTCCTAGAGAAGGCGTGTGCTCTACACGAGCCAGTTTCCGGCAGTTTTTTTCCGGAGCTTGTTTTCTGGGTTTCTGTTTGTTTGTGTTGTTTGTATATTCTTTTCTTGTTTCACAGTTTACTGTAATGGTAGCTGCTTTAAGCTAGGTTTTCTAGCTTTGTGGGTAGAGAATCTTTTTCTCTAATCACTACGATGGCCTTCGGGCTTTGTTGTTCTTTGCCAATGGGCGTTTGTAGCTTATGTAATTGGTGCTTTGTTCTCTGTAGTTGGTTTACAGTTTGTATTCCCCTTTTGGGGTGGTTTTCTCAGTAATGAAGATGGCACTATGTTTCAAAAAAAAAAAAAAAAGAGACAAAGAGGTCTCTAGAAATGTTCTTAGCAACTGGACGAGAGAAACGTGTCTGAAAGAAAAGGAAGTCTTATCGCCACTTTGTAGTCCATATTACACGTTTCATCCCCTTCTTCACACGTCTCAGCCATGCACAATGCCTTGGGAAAAATGTTGCCATCTACCCTGCCCAACTCTGTCACCCATCTCCTTTATAAAAACCAAATACCACACTCTCTCCTCCTCACTTCTTCAGAAGGCAACAAACCATTGCATAAGAACAAATCCCAGCAGGTACCTTCTTCATTTCTCTGTTAAAATTTAATTCATTTGTTGTAAGTGTTAAATACATTTGAGATATATATTGGAGTATCACCCGCCTATCATTTATCTTCTTTTTCCATTTTCTTCTTTTCCCCTACTTTCATTTTTCTTATTCTTTTCTCTTCTTTTCATCTGGAGCACTGAGAAAGAGGGAGATCAAAGAAAGGAAGAGACAAAGGGAGAACTAGGCAGAGAGAGAACCGGAGAAGGAAGAAAGGGGGATGTTTTCGGCAAGTCAACCGCCGCTAGGGAGGGCGCCGAAGCTGCTGGGTCACGGCCGGCGCCAGTGACGCCAAAGATGGGTTTTTTTGGTGCTTTTCCGAGTGCCCTAACTGTTGGAAAATAAAGGGAAGACAGAAAACAGAGAAAGGAAGAAGGAGAAGAGGAGAACACAAGGTAAGTAAAGGACTACATCTTGATAATTTTCATTACATATTTTGGTTACAAGATACACCAATATATAGACTTAAGAAAGGGTAAAGACCAAAGTACAAAGGGAGAAGATGAATGCAGGTATGGGTTGAAAGATTGTGAGTATGGCTCTCTGATGACAAGAGATCAGAGAATGGGCTGAGCTGTTGATATGTTGATTCCTGATGACTTGCTGCTCTTTACATCCATGGATAACTTGTGGCAGTGGTGCTCATCTGACTGGTGCGGTGCTGATCTCTGTTTGGAAGATTTTAGGAGTGGCTTGCGTGGCGTGGGTGGCTTGCTGACTTGCTGGATGGCTTGCTGCAGATTTATTCTCTAACATCCCCCCGTAAACTGATGGGAGGAACTTCCTTCATTTTGTTTTTTTGCTTCTCATTATCTTTCTTCTTCTTTCTTTTTTTTTTTTGGATTGGCCTGGATTTTCAAACTGTACCTCAAAGCCAGACTTAGGGCTAACTATGGGCCAAGAAAAGAGCCTACAAAGGGCTTGGGCCTTTGAACATTTGCCTCAAGCTAGAAATTGGGCCAACAATGGGCCAAAGAGAAAAGAGCCAGCAAAGGGCTTAAATGGGCTTGGGCCTTTGAACATTTGTCTCAAGCTTGAAATTGGGACAACAATGGGCCAAAGAGAAAGGAGACAATAAATGGCTTAAATGGGCTTGGGCCTTGAAACATGTGCCTCAAGCTTGAAATTTGGCCAACAATGGGCCAAAGAGAAAGGAGCCACCAAAGGGCTTAAATGGGCTTAGGCCTTTGAACATTTGCCTCAAGCAAGAAAATTGGGAAATTGGGCCAACAATGGGCCAAGATTTTTTTTTTTTTTTTTTTTTTTGTGGTTTTGTTTTCTTTCTTGTTTTTTTTTTTTTTTTTTTTTTTTTTTTTTTTTCAATGTTCAACTAAATGTAAAGATTACAACCAAAACACTTTCTGTCAATGAAAATAAAGAAAAGAAAACAAGTAAAAATGTAACCAAATTAATATAAAACGCACAAAGAGAAGTGCAAATCAGTGGTTGAAGGTTCGCCCCCCTGGGGACATGTGTAGACTGTAGATTAGCTGGGATTGACTAGACAATCAAGAGTCCATCTTCACCTTATTTTGCCAAGCGCCCAAGAGAGACTCACAAAAGGTGTAGAAGCTATCAAGGTTTTTATTGATTGCTGATCATGATTTGGGTGGAGACGTGGGACGTGCAGAAAATGTAGAGAGTGAGACATGTTTCTAGAAATAAAGAGAACAAGGTTTTGACGTATGTCCTAGAAGGCAAGTGAGATGGGAGACATGGCAGAACAAAGCTGAGAGAAGGTGATGGAGACTGTGAGGAAGAGCTGGGCTGGTGAGATTAGCAGAGGAATGGCTGGTCTGCAAAGATCTGCAGTGGAAGGATTTTTTTTTTTAGGAAAAAAAAACGTGCAATATGGAGATAGAGAAAAATCTGAAACTGGAAGATGGTTTAATTTCTGAGTGTTGGAGAGAAAGATTTGGAAGGTGAATGGAGAGCTTGGTGGGTATTTGAAGAAATCCCTCAAAGAGAGCATAAAATTGGAAAGGAAGCATCTAGAAAAATGGGATTGGGAAGAGAGCACAGGAATGGGCATTACCAAGGAACCAATTTCAAGGGAACAGCAACAGCAGATGAAACACAAGTATATAAGAGATCAGAGGCTGCAGTGATACTGCAAGAAAAATAGGGTACAAGAAAGCATGCTTCAAACGGAAAAGAGATATACAAGCAAGCTTCTGGCAAACAACAATTAAAATCATTAACAAAGGTATGAGAATGGTCTTGGATTAAAACAACCATATGTTTTCCAGAAACCTGAGCAACAAGAAGAAAAGAATCAAGGAGAAGAGAGGGAGCAGCAGAGTGCAAAGCAAAAGTTGCTGGCAGTAGGGAGGACTGGTGCGGTTTTGGATAAAATCGGAGAAGGATTGGTGAACGCGCGGCTGGGTTGGGTTGGTTAAAGTTTGATGTTTATTAGATGGAGGCTGAGATGGGCTAGGTAGTATTGGGTATGGGCTTGTTAAAGTTTGAGATGGCCTGGTTGATATCTGATGGGGTTACATAAAGGCTGCGAAAAGAAACTCGGTTAAAAAAAAGGGTTGGATGAGTGAGGGTCGGATTTTCTGGTATTTCTTGTATGTTTGTGATGGTGGAGTGACTGAGTGACTGAGTCCATTAAGGAAATGTTGGGCTTGTTTGTTTAGTGCTTGGACATTACAGGGTAGTGCTTGTTACTGTAGATATACTTTTTTTTTTCACTTTTTCAAATTTCCAATAACAATCAACATCAAAACATTCACTTTTTTCACTTTTTATATCACATCAATAATTTTTTATTATTATTCAAATAAAAAAATTTACTACAATACAAAATTTTTCACTTTTTTATACAAATTCTTTTTATTTTATATCACATCATCACTTTTTACTAATTCCAAAACTAACAACCCACTATTCTGTACTGTTCTGTTCTTTACCAAACAAGCCCGTTAGTTCCGTAAATGCATATAGAAAACACATCAGAGGCATTTAATGTGAGATGATACTGTGTGGGAGACCTGAGGTATCCGTGGCAAAAAGGGGTCCTTACCTTTGTCTGGAGCCGACATGGATGTGATGATTCTGGCATGTGGAGACGTGGCCGAGTGTGATTCACCCAGCTGAGAGAATGATGACACCGGATGAGTTGAGAAGTGGGCAGTAGATTTTGGGGTTGATTTCTTGTTCTTTGCTTTGTTTTTTTTTTTTTTTTTTTTTTTTTGAAAGGCGAAAGATGTGTTTGCTGTTTGATTAGGCAAAACAAATGCTGAGATGAGTTTGCCTTTTGAAGATGGGAAAGTATTTGAGAGGTGATGTGAGAATCTAACAGAGGAGGAAGATGAGAATGGTGGGTCCAGTGAGAGTGATGTGGAGGAGCACGTGGAAGCGGAGAGGCAGAGAAAAAAATGCTACGTGAAGATGACATGGCTCCACATTTTATTAAAGTAATTGGGACAAGAGTGTGGATGAAGACAAGGATAAGTGTGGTAAGTATTTGGATGTGGGAGGAATGGACTGCTTCGAAATGGGTAACTTTGATGATAGTGATGATGAAGAGCTTGAAATATATGGTGGAGTTTTTTTGGTGAAACAGAGCAAGGAAAGAGTTCGTTGAACTAAGGCGGAAAGCAGATGGAGAACGCAGGTACGGGAGGACATGAGGGACGCGCGGGTGTGGCTAAGGTGTTTGACAAAATGATGGAGAGAAGAGTTTCTGAGTGAAGGATGAACTGGTTCTGTGGTTGTCATGAGAAGGATCGAAGATACAAGGCGTTGGCCTATTCTTGCTCTGATACCATGTTGGAAAATAAAGGGAAGACAGAAAATAGAGAAAGGAAGAAGGAGAAGAGGAGAACACAAGGTAAGCAAAGGACTACATCTTGCTGATTTTCGGGCTTGTTTGTCAAGGAACAATACATTACAGTACTGTTCATGTACTTTTTTTTTTTTTCATTTTTTTATATTTTTCACTACTAATCAACATCAAAACATTCCCACTTTTTTCACTTTTTTATATCACATCAATAATTTTTTATTACTATTCAAATAAAAAAACTCACTACAATACAAAACTTTTTTACTTTTTTATACAAATTCTTTTTATTTTATATCACATCATCACTTTATACTAATTTCAAAAATTAACAACCCACTACTCTGTTCTGTTCTGTTCTGTAATGTCACTTGCCAAACAAGCCCTTCATTACATATTTTGGTTACAAGATATACCAATATATAGACTTAAGAAAGGGTAAAGACCAAAGTACAAAGGGAGAAGATGAATGCAGGTATGGGTTGAAAGATTGTGAGTATGGCTCTCTGATGACAAGAGATTAGAGAATGGGCTGAGCTGTTGATATGTTGATTCCTGATGACTTGCTGCTCTTTACATCCATGGATAACTTGTGGCAGTGGTGTTCATCTGACTGGTGCGGTGCTGATCTCTGTTTGGAAGATTTTAGGAGTGGCTTGCGTGGCGTGGGTGGCTTGCTGACTTGCTGGATGGCTTGCTGCAGATTTATTCTCTAACACAAACAAGGAGAAATTCGTCTCTTTTTGGTAAGTAAAATTTTGTAGGTTGATTTAGGACTGGATTGTGTAATCTTTGGATTTTGATTGGGTTGATTGATTATGAAAATTTCTGGCTTCTAAGAGGGATTTTCAGTGGAAAAGAATAACCAACCGGGTATTAAAATTTCTGATATTTTTGGAGAAAACGTATGGGTAGTGAAGAATTTTGTGGGTTTTGTTTTGTATGGATTTTAGTAGCAACAGAATGGGTAATGTAATTTTAGGGTTGATTGGGTACTGTGAAAATTATTCTAGGTTCTCATTTTGTTTCTTTTCGGTGTTGTCTATTGGTTTTGATTGTGTGATTTTCTGGTGTTTTGGATGGCAAAACAGAATGTATATTGTTGAGAATTTTTAGGTTTGTGTTGTTGGGTGATTCTCGGGTCATGAATAGCCGTGTGTAAGATTTTTGAAAAGGTGTTGAAATTCTGGAAGTAGTCTTGTGATTTGTTTTGTGTTTTGTATATTGATAAGCCCATCATCTTCCCCGTATGAACTGAGAGCAATATTTGCACTAATGAGCCAAATTAGGTTGAGTTTGTTAGATGGAGACAAGAACAATATAAATTATGTTTTTTTTGTTTTCATTTGTTTGGTGGTACTCTCTTTGTATTTTCCCGGTAACCAAATGGAGGGTCTAAATACTAGTTACTAAACACGGCTAATCATTTATGCTTAATTGTTGAGATGGTTAATGAGAAATGTGTATGGTGGCAGTGCCAAGCTAGAGGAATTTGGCTTAGTTACAGCTTTTCAGTTGCCATAAAGGAGTCGGGAAGCTCATGTCTTGTTGTCTAAATTTTAATATGCTCTTCATGGCAACTCTTTCATGCATTTTGAGATATTGAAATTTATCATTTTCACTTGATGGGTAAATAGTTAAACGATAGCTGAAACTGGTCAGATAATTCAATTATAATGTTTTGAGGCCAAACTTGACCGGATTGAAAATAGTGACTTCAATTTTTCAACAATGATATTATTTGACCTTTTAATCCATTATGGTAATATTGGACTCTGGGCATGTAAATTATTATTGGTGATGTAAACTAGACAACTTTTCAAGTTAGGAGAATGAATTTAAATAGAAATTGAAACTCAACTTCATTATGTTCTTACTGTCAGCTTACATCAAGGTGATATTGGACTTCTGATAAACCTTTAATGACTAATAATGACTCACCCATAGGTTAATAACAGCTAATTAATGATAATAAACAAACTAAGATAATCCAATTAAGGAAAAATAACCCACATGCATGAAACAGGAACTAACAAATCTAATATAACTGGTGTATAAGAATGATAGCTGAAGACTTGACATTAATCTGTTCATAATCTGGCAAATCTCGAATTTTGGATCTTTTTAGTTTCTAAGTTGAAATAGTTATAATATCCTCTGCTACTCTACAAGGTTATATACTGGATCGTACCAATCATTGTAGAGGATTCATGCATTTGAAAACTGTGCATGCTTGCCCCTGCTAGAAAGATTTATTTCAATGTCTTGGAACAAAGACTATATCATTATTAATTTGTTGAAATTTTGATATTGATAGTATAGATCTTGATTATCTTTTGAATGGTCTCTAAATAAACTTTTATGGTTTAATCTAGGTAGAAGTAACTAAGATTTCACTCAGGAATTCAAATAAGGGAACACAACATTACAAACCCCAACCTTATTTTTATTAAAAATCATTTCTTTCAAAAGACTCTTTCACTTTAATATTACTTGTTCTTTTACTTCAGTTATAATGATTCTCTTATGAAATGTGATTTAACCTCCATATGATTATATGATAGCTCTCAAGTACGAAATATTGAATATGTTACATGTGAACCACATGAATGAATGAGAAGACTAGGGGTGTGCATGGGGCGGGGCGGGGCGGTTTTTCGCCTTTTTTGGCCCCGCCCCGCACCTATGCGGGTTGGGAATTTTCAACCCGCAAACCGCACTTAATAAAGACAACCCGTGCGGGGCAGGTATTTTGAGTGGCATTTACGTAATTTTGATTTTACTTTGTAAAAAATAAAAATTTGAAAAAATACTGGTTTTTTTAATAAAAAAATTAAATTCATATTATTTTTTCACAGAATCTTATGAATGCAAAGTCAGATTTTTAGGGAATCCACTCTATTTCATTAAAGAAAAAAATTATAATTTCAAAGCTCCTTAAATTTAGTCCTTCAACATGTTGACACATATCTTTCAATCGTTCCTATTTCTATACAAGAACATTTTCCATGGAATTAGCCTTGTAAACTAAACTAAAAGCCCTATTAATTATAAGATAAAATTCTAAGAAACATGATTTCTTTTTTTTTTTTCTCCTCTGTGCGAAGCAGGGTGGGGACCCGCATTTTTTAAAAGGCTAAACTCACAACCCATCCCGCCCCGCATAAATTTCTCAAATTAAGACCCTAACCCGCAAAAAAACCTGAAACCCGGTCCTCTGCAAGGCGGGGTGGGGCGGGTGCTGCGGGGCGGGGTGGGGCGGGGATTGCGGGTTTTGCACACCCCTAGAGAAGACTATTATATGAATATTCGTACATGTGCACTATATGAATGAAGATGATGAGATTATGACTCTCAAAACATGTATATGTTACATGTACACGATGTGAACGAAGATGATGAAACTATAATTCACTTACATGAATATGTGTTTTATGTGCAGCACATAAAGTTTTATCTCATGGCGCCATAATGATGTAAACCGGATCTTATGATGATGATGGGTAGCAGGGTGACTACACCAAAAGTGTGGGGCTATCAGCCGAGGGGTCCTCGCCTAGGAAGATTCCTAACCCGGTAGCTCTCCCCTGTGATGACGGGATGAGCCGATGGTTCCTACCGGACCAGTCCTTTGGACGAGCCTAACGTGTGCCGCTCATGGTTAAAATGCGGAGGTTGGGCCAGTGGTTGATAAAACTGACACACTATGAATGATGATTGCATATGCACATTTTTTATTGATGCTGATATTTCGATATATGAACCCTAAAAATTCTAAATTTCTAAACTGAATTTTTTATGCTGCCTTGGGCTATGTTGTGTTACTTACTGAGTTGTCGAACTCGCCCCTTACCCTTACAACCTTTTCAGGACGCAATAAGCCGGAGTCATTTCTTGGTAATGGCGTAGACCTCGTTAGGAAATCATTGGAGAGTGATGTAATCTTTGCATTACATAGCATGTTTCTTGGTGAAAATAATGGAATTGTAATGAGCTACTCTTATGTACATATAAATAAAACAAAGGTTTCAAAATTTCTACCTAATAGAGGTGTGTTTTTATGTATTTTTAGGCTCAAGTTCACGTTTCTCTTATATCCAAAATGAGGGCTTGACAATTGCAATGTTAATTACACTTCAAAAGAATGGCTGTACAAAATTTATTTACTTAAAATACAGACTATCCGCTAGTCAAACACCTTCAACCGTCGCGATAGACTTCAGTCGTAGTATCCCAAATACAAAGTCACTGGGTCATCGTCGACATTGACTGTACCTGTAGCCAAAGCATTAGCATCTACACGGTCGTGGTGCTAACCATGTCTACATAAGTGAAAGTATGAGTCCACCAACTTAGGAGTATAGTACAAATTGATTTTTGCAATAAATCACAAGCATATAAACAATTCAAAGTATACTAACCATATGCGGTACATACTCATCATACATATTCATCTCATTACACATCGCCAACATACTATACATACTCATCATACTTTTTCATCTCATTTTGGTGCAAAATGAGATGCAGCCCAATGGTCATTCATCTCATCATTATACTTTATATGTTCATCATCTACTCTCATTTCGTAGAGCCAAAGGGAACGCAACCCAATGGTCTTTCACTTCTTAATGCCAAAGGGGACGTAGCCTAATGGTCTTTCATTTTTACTTTGCCAAAAGGGACACAATCCAGTGGTCTTTCATTTTACTTTGCCAAAGGGGATGCAACCCAGTGGCCTTTCATTTGTACTTTTCTTTCCATGTACATGATCATCACATCACATACTCAACTCATCTCATTTCGTGCTTTATCACAAACTTTCGTCGCACATATCTCAATTATCAACTCATATTCACTTCACAATCATCATGTCATTTTCACATCACAATTGTTTCATTTCATGTTCATATCCCATTCATTATCTCATATTCACTTCACAATCATCATGTCATTTTCACATCACAATCATTTCATTTCATAATCATATACCATTTCACAATTCAATCATCATAAAACATCTTTAAAGCATTTTTTTGGCATAAAACATAATGAGTTCTTAGTGAGTAAAATATTCACTTTGGCTGCTTGATTTATGGCTTAAAGAAAAATCATCAACCAAAGCCTTACAATGTGCTTTTGCATAAGAATATTGCATAACACATTAGCATTTTTAAATATAACCTCGCAACTAGCTCTTGAATTGCTCAAGGGCTACACCCATAGAAAACCCATTGAATTTTTAGGGTTCCATTTGACAACCCATCAACAAATATTATTAACCCATAGGATTTACTTTAGGTTACATACTAAAAATCACAACTTGACTATTAACGCAAAAGCTAGGATTTTGGGATTTTACTTTAAATCCACCATAACGTAACCCAAAGCTTGGGGATTGTTTAGAATGCTCCAAGATGCACAAAACCTAAAGGAAATTGAGAGATTAGGTTTAACCCCTAAAAAATCAACCCAAAATATAGAGAGATATGGATTTTCAGATGTTAACTCTAATGAGTGTCAAATATTGTATATTTGAACCCCTTAATTTGCATTTGTTAACCATTTAGCCTTGTTATTTTTTGATTTTTTTGGTTAGTTTTGGTATTTTAGTATTTTTCAGAGTCATTGAGAGAAAATGATGGTTTTTACATGGAATTGGAAGGAAGCAGAATTATCTTTTACAGTCTAGTTAATTTTTACCCAGAATTTGGAAGCTTCATCGCAAATTTAGAAAAAAATATATATATATATATATATATATATATATATATATATATATATATATATTATCTAGTAAAAGACCATGTGCTGCGCAAATTTGGAAAGCATATATTTTAGGAACCGAAGACACAAGTTTTCTAGGGAGAGGCCGAAACTCTAACTCTAAGGACCGGCAGTATATATTTTTCTTATTTCTCTTAGAAGCCTGTGACCTGGCCATGCAAGAGGTATTCCACATATGAGTTTAAGTGAAAGACACGTGGTGCGGTGCAGCGAATTGACGAGCAGGATCACAGCACTGAGACGGCCAGTGTATTTTGTGTATATAGGTTTCCTGTTTAAGAAGGTGCAGGACCAAAACAAAGGTGTGAATTCAAAATTCCTTTCCTTAAGAGGACCAACAGCACTGACTTCTTTTCTTGTAGCAGAACATTGAAGTGTGGAAGCACCGAAAGTCATGCACAAGGAGAGACAACACCGATTGTTAGAGCTGTCTTGAGCTTCCACACATACACGTTTCTTTCCATAACAAGGAGCTCTTCACGCGTTCCTCCAAGCTGGCAGCCACACATGTTCTTTTTCTTGAAGAATGCCGAAAACACGTGATTTCCCTGCAGCACCAACACCGAACCAAGCTTCTTTCCATACCCAGCATGCACGTGATCTAGAGAGACACTCGAAGACACATGTTTCTTTCCTTAAGGAGAACCGACTCATGTATTTCCATAAGTAGCAGCTCGAGCCTTACACATTTCTTGCAGCACCAAATTCTTCCCATGCACGTTAATTCATTTCCTTCCACATCAGGATATACTTGCCAATTGGAGACACGCACCTGAAGCATTGCAATATTTTTTTATTTGTCTTTCCATATCTGACAGTAGTATACACGTTCACGATCTCTAGACCTAGCGGCACCAAATTGAAGACACAAGAGGTTTAATAAGGAAAGAGTCGAAGCATTAGACCTAGACCTGCTCTATATATATGTGCTTACTTTGCTTTTGTAAAGGGGGGGGGAAGGGGTGGTGAACTTGTAACTAAGCGGCCAGATTTGTATTTTTTTACCAGTTTTTCTTAGAAGTTCAGTTTTGTAAGTCTTTTTACATTATTTCTTCATTGCAGTATTTTCTTTGTCTTTCAATTTTCATGTTGTCAATTCAATTTATTATGTTGAATTTAGCCGTGAGAGGCTAAATCTTCGACTAAGGCTGAAGATGAAACATCATCATTGATAACACGTTTTTATTATTTAATGTATATAACTCCAATGTTTAATCAAAATATTGTTCAAGTTCAATTCAGTTAATTGATTTGTATCTTTTGATTGAATATTTGATTGTCACAAGTTGGATATTCAATGTGTTTCAACCAAAGGATACATCAAATAATTTAATTCAAAATGGATATTTATTGTGATTTGTTTATCAACATATACAACGGATGATTTGATTTCAATTGGATATTCGTTGTGATTTGTTATTGAGTTGGATTCATTGAATAATTCAATATGTTTTTTTTAGGAACTTTGAACAATGAATAATGCTTAGTTGTTTATCGGGTTTGTAAATAAAATACAAGAACGAGTTGCATGATTTGGTGAGATGGATTTTAAAACCTTAGTGCCTTTTTTTTATTATCAATTGTTCTTTATTAATTTTGATTAGTTTATTATTTTGCATAAAAATCCCAAAAATTTGGAATTAGGTTAAAATAGGATTAGTTTAGATAGAGATTAATATTTGCAACGTAATTCCCTGTGGATTTGACCTCGCACTTGTACACATTATATTGCAAACGATTCGTGCACTTGCGAGTAAATTAACAATCACAACAAGTTTTTGGTGCCATTGCCGGGGAATTTGTTGATTTGTGAAAATTAACTTTTGTTTGAATTGGTTTTATTTTTCTACTAGTTTAGATAGATTTTTGTTTTATTCTTCTTACAATTTTTGTTTATTTTTATTTTTACTTTATTGTCTAACAAAAAAAAAAAAAAAAGGAGTTTATGTCATTGTTTTGTAGCTTTGGTGAGATAATCTATGGAATTGTGCTCGAGCACACCAACGCAAAAGGCACCACCTGCGGCAGATCAGTAGTTGGAACTTTTCTAAAAATTTATTTTTGGTCGATTTTGTGAGTTTTTAAGTTTTAGTTTTTAATTTTTGGTGTATTTGTTTGTGCTTCTGTGTTAATTTTCTTTTTTTATTTTATTTTATATTATTTATTTTGGTTATTTTATCTTGTTACAACAATAAAAAAATTTGCTAGTGTGGGCTTACGACGCTATCCAAGAATGCAATGTCTAGGCAAGTTCTGGCTATGAAAGTTTTGGGATTTAAGAGTGTCCTTGTGACCCCCCTCACTTTCCTGTGAACTAACTTTGTTGCACCTTGAATAATTCTGTTTACCCCACTTGCATTTTATTTTTAGTTAAATTTTAGTTTATTTAGTTTTTGTCATTTTGTTTATGCTTGGTCGGAGATCTTTAAATTTAGAGTTGTTACCCTTAGATCTCGACATAAAAAGGGTTTTTAAGAGAAAGCGTAAAGCACCTGTTGAGATAGAGTTGGTTGAGATGGGAGATAACGTGAATGTGGAGCAGCCTAGGGGAGAGAATTAATAGTCGAGAGTTGAAAACGTGGATTATACTAGATCACTTAGGGATTTGTTTGCACCCATTACAATAAACTCTGCTTCGTGTATACCACCTACCAATGCAACCCACTTCAATCTGAAACCTCATGTCATCCAACTCTTACCCTCATTTCATGACTTAGATCATGAAAATCCTTACAGCCATGTTAAGAAATTCAAGGATATATGTGCCACATTCAAATTCCATAATTTCTCTGAGGAGTCAATTCACCTTAGACTTTTCCCTTTCTCTCTTCACGATAGAGCCAAGGCATGGTTGGACTCAAACATGCTCGGGTCTATTACAACTTGAGAAAATTTGCTAAACAAGTTCTATAATAAGTTTTTCCCAATGTCTAAAGTGAATGAATATAGAAAGGAGATCAGTTCTTTTACTCAGGAGGAGGATGAGAAGTTTTCAAAGAGTTGGGATAGGTTTCAGGAACTGTTGATAAGATGCCCTCCACATGGATATGAGAAGTGGAAAGTCGTTCAGTTCTTCTACCAAGGATTGACCCAATCTAGCCGTAGTATGATCGAGTCAATGAATGGGAGAGCATTCTTGAGTTTGACAGGGGATGAAGCTTACAAGACTTTGGATAAGTTATCCGACAACTCACTGTAGTGGGATTTTTCGAGTTGTCGGGATAAATCTGGCTGTATCCCTAAGAAAGGAGGCGTCTATAAGGTTAGGGAGGACACTGATTTGAAGAGGAAGTTAGATGCCCTCACAACAAAGCTAGATTCTCTCACAGAAGGTCAGTCCATTAACGCTACTAACCGTTCAATGGTGACAGTTGTTCCTTCTATGCTAGTCCTATGCACTTAGCACATAATTGTCCATCCTCACCGACTTTTGTCGAGTGCCCGATGGAACAAGTGAACACTTTCAATGACTACAGGAAGCAAGCTAATGGACCATTCTCTGAGTCCTACAACCCTAGGTGGCAAAACCACCCAAATTTTTCATGGAAGCAGAACCAGCCCATGGGTCAGGGAGGAACCCCTCATCATGCCCAAAGCCAATACCCCCTTGGATATCATGGTCGTTCGGCTCAAACAGCTCCAGTGCATCAAGCACCCACTCAAGTGCTAGCCTCATCTTCACAGTCAAATTTGGAAGACACTCTTAAGGCCTTCATGCAGATCACAAACCAAGCGATTGCCAAGATGGAGGTTCAGATGGGTCAAATGGCAAATCACTTGAGTGAAAGAGAGAAGGGAAAGCTCCCTAGTCAGCTCGTGCCCAATCCGAAGTTACAGTTTGGTAGGGGAAGTTCTTCAAATCCTAGACAATGGCAAGAGAATGTGCAAGCTATTGTCACACTGAGGTATGGGAGACAAGTGGACAATCAAGTGGTTCTTCCTGAAGAGAACCCTACTGTGTCTCAAGGGCAAGATAGTGGCAACAATATGGAGAGAGATGCAGAGCCATCTAAAGCCACACCCATCATTGAGGATTCCCCTAGGTCATTTGTGCCTAAGGTGCCATACCCAGACAGATTACAAGCGCCTAAGAAGGGAGGAAAGTTTGAAGACATTTTGGAGGTGTTCAAACAAGTTCAGATTAATATCCCGTTTTTGGATGCCATCCAGCAAGTGCCGTCTTATGCCAAGTTCTTGAAGGACTTGATTACAGTTAAGAGGAGAACTAATGTCCCAAAGAAAGTTTGTTTGACCAAGCATGTTAGCTCAATCCTTCAGTGCAAGCCGCCCATTAAGTACAAGGACCCCGGGTGTCCTACTATCTCTAAGGTGCCATACCCAAACAGATTACAAGTGCCTAAGAAGGGAGGAAAGTTTGAGGACATTCTGGAGGTGTTCAAACAAGTTCAGATTAATATCCCGTTTTTGGATGTCATTCAGCAAGTGCCGTCTTATGCCAAGTTCTTAAAGGACTTGATTACAGTTAAGAGGAGAACTAATGTCCCAAAGAAAGTTTGTTTGACCAAGCATGTTAGCTCAATCCTTCAGTGTAAGCTGCCCATTAAGTACAAGGACCCCGGGTGTCCTACTATCTCTTGCATGATAGGAGTTAGCAGAACTGAGAAAGCCTTATTAGATCTTGGAGTAAGTGTAAATCTCTTACCCTATTCAGTCTACTTGCAATTGTAGGAGAATTGAAGCCTACTTCCATGACACTTCAATTGGCTAACAGGTTGGTGAAGATACCACGAGGAATCATTAAGGATGTTTTGGTAAAAGTGGATAAGTTTTATTTCCCCATGGATTTTATTGTGCTTGAAACTGTTAGTATTTGTGTTGGCTGCGTTCTGTTTGACAAAATTACTATTATGTAATGTTTCTGTTTTCACAGGGATGTCGTATATTTCAAAATCTTCACAGTAATTAGAATTTATGTCTCTAATACGGAAATAGCCTCATTATGACAAGTTGCAGTGTCACAACCTTCGAGAATGCTATTTCAAGTGTTCAAGGAAGATTCTGTGCAGATTCTAACTCAAAGAAGTTGGATCCCATGTTTCTGTCCGGACGACTCAGTAAAGCGTCCAGAAGCTCATCGGTCAACAACATCCATCCAGAAGACGTGGCAATACCGTCCGGACACCCATCAGTGTCGAGAAGCTTTGAACAACTCAAGTTTGTATCTAACTAGACGTCATGGCAAAAAGTCCGTACACTAGTTAGAGTTCAAGAAGATTTCAGCATTCCAGCGCATCCGTCTGGACGACATGGTTATACCGTCCAGATGCAAGTCAGAACTCGAGGAGAATTAGGTTTTCCTTCACAGAAATAGATATGGGAAGTTGGCTGCAAACCGTCCGGACGACGTGGCTATTCCTTCCTAACGCTATCCTTGATAAGGCAAGTCGTGCCTACAAAGTTCAACTGTTCGGACGTCAGTCTCCAAGGTCCGGACCTGCAAGCCTTAATATGGAAATAGTGTGCCGCAGAAGTCCAACCGTCCGGATGTCAGTCTCCATGGACCGGACGCTCAAGCCTTAATAAGGAAATTGTGTGCAGCTAAAGTGCAATCGTCCAGACACTAGGGCAACACTGTCCGGACGTGACTCTATTCAAGAAAGAATTTCAAGCGAATTTGGAAAGCTGGTTGCACAGTTGTCCATTCGGACGCCCTCAGTTACTGTTCGGATGCCGCCTAGGAAAATTGCATCAGACGCAATTTAGGTTTCTGTGGCCTATAAATAGAGACCTCTAGGCATGTATTTTGTAAGAATTTGGTATTGAATTCCGTAGAGCTTAGAGAGTTTAGTTTATAAGTTATTTTACTGATCTGCTCACTCTCAAGCCATTGCCAAGTGTTGTTGCTGTGCTGAAACTGAAGTCTATCTTAGGGGTTGGCCCTAAGGTAAAGGATTCCATCGAAGACCCCTTCAAGTAGGTGACTTGTTTGGAAAGCGTTCGTGTTGGGTTACACGTCAGTGTTCAAGGTACGACCATTGCATCAGAGGTATGTGAGTGCTACTGCTTTGTAACTAGCTTTGTCTTCTGAATAATGGATATCCTGGGTTTGGCTACCCCGGAGTGGTTTTTCTCTTAATTGAGTTTCCACTTCATCAACAAAATATTTGTCTCATTTAAATTCTGCATTTAATATTTTGTTGCACACTGTTCACACACACTTGGTAAAATAGAAGTCATTTTTAATTTTCAATTGGTATTAGAGCCGGTACACTTCGTTTAAAGGATTTAATTCCTGAGTGTGATCCTTATCTCTTTGTGACTTCTATTTTTTTATTGCACCTTTTATCATGAATTTCTCTCAGTTATCTGAAGAGAATTCTGATATTGAGCTCTCTAAGGTTTTTGATAAATTGAGTAAAAATTCTAAAAACTCCAATAAAGAGCTCAAAAATGTGAAGTAAGAAAAAGAGTCTTTGATTGTTCAGTTATTTGAATCACATGTTTTGATTGACTCTTTGAAATCTGAGAATACCATGCTATTTGACATTATTATACACTTGAGAATAAATTAAAAAAATCTGAAGATCTCTTGAAAAAAATTCTCTAGTGATAATTTAAAGAGCATGTTTTATATTCATTCAGATATTTCTAACAAGCCTGATTTAATTGTTAATGATTTGAGTGCTTCTACTTCACATGCTTTTGATTCTGAATTAGATTCTATTGTTATTAAGCCTGTGATAGTAGACATTGCTTGTTTGAATATTTTTGAAAATTCTTGGTTAAATAATTGTATGAAGCCAAAATCCGAAGCTACAGGTACACAAGCTCATGGTAAGTTTATCCCTACCTGTCATAATTGTGGAAAGGTTGGTCATATTAGACCAAATTGCTTTCTGTTAAAAACCCACAGATCTTGAATTAAGCAGGATGCTTCGAGGAAAGGTAAAGTTGAAGAATCTTTCTCATCCAAATATGTCCCTCCACATAGGAGACATATAAAAGGTAAAGACGGTATTATTTGTAAGAATGCTAACCTAAAAACTAGAGAGACTGTCAAAAAGCATTCAAACAAAAGAAGCCTGCCCACCTGTCATCACTGCGGCATCACCAGTCACATCCGACCCAAATGTCCACAGCTCCAAGCTCAAAAGTCAAAGGTTCAGAAGGAGCTGCCAACAAGAGTTACATCAGGCACTCTACCTCCGTCTGCACTTCAGGCTCCACGGCATCAGCAGCGACAGCTGAAGTTTGTTCCTGCCAATCAGAGTGGCAAACCAAAGAAGAACAAATCAAAGAGTTACAAGAAAAAGTCGTAGAAGCCCAATAGCAGCTATGTCTATGAAGGATTGTTGAGCCTAATACAAGGTATGCTAAGGAGTATGGCCAACATGGACATAACCTGCAAACCATCTC